>NW_015624541.1:516721-552354 GCF_001515625.1 Sinocyclocheilus rhinocerous | reverse complement strand
CGTTCATGCCAGACTGGGGAGAGAGGTGTTGTAATAATGTAAAATATGTGAAAAATAATGTGTTTTTCGAACAACCTAGTATGAGAGCCTGTTCTAGTACACCCCCAAAACAAAATCAAGACTTTGTAAAAGAGCATAATAGGACCCCTTTAATAATTTTATTTTCACCACCTGCAAACTCACGAAGAGCTCATAAAAGGCACTTTACCTCCTCGTTGCTCCACGTTTGCCCTGTGCTCATTTTGTTTGGGATACAAAGCTCATTCCACGTAATCAAATCATGGCGCATAGCGTCTCTTCTTGTCATTACTTCCTGTTTTTGGTTCGTTTAGAAGTATTTGGTCCGTGTTGCATTCATATTTCATTTGAACCGCACCAGAGTTCGTTTGGAAGCGGACCGAGACCCATCTTTTCAGCGGTCTCGGTCCGCTTGATTGGTGAGCACCAGGGTTCGGATGGCAGCGTTCACACTTACTCAAACGAACTGCACTAACAGAGCAATCGCATCAGAGTTTGTTTTTTTTAATCGAACCAAACATGACAAGTGTGAATACACCCTTAGTCTCAGGCAGCAAAAAAAAAATAAAAAATTGTTGCAGAAATTGCACAGTGTGCACCTGGCTTTATTTGAATCAAATCTTCAGCTGTACGAAGATTGGTAGCAAAACATTCTCAAACAATAAGAATTTAATTCAGCTGAAAATACACTACTGCTCAAACGTTTGGGGTCAGTAAGATTTTCTTTTCTGAAAGAAATTTTATAACATGTTTTTAATCAACAAGCATGGATTAAATTGATCAAAAGTGACAGTAAACACATGATTTTTACAAAAAAATTCTATTTCAAATGCTTAAAATAAAAATTCATCAGATAATCCTGAGACAAACATATCAAATATTGATCAGCACAGCTGTTTTCAACATTTATAATTATAGGAAATGTTTTAGAACACAAAGCAGCATATTAGAATGATTTCTAAAGAATCATGAGACACTGAAGACTGGAGTAATGGCTGCTGAAAATTCAGCTTTGCATCACAGGAATAAATTACATTTTAAAATATATTAAAATAGAAAACAGCTATTTTATATTGTAATAATATTTCACAATATTACTGTTTTTACTGTACTTTTTGATGGACAAAAAGCAACCTTTGTGAGCATAAAAGTCTTCTTTCAAAAATTACAAAAAATAAAAAAAATCCCAAAACCTTTAAACAGCAGTGTATTTTTTTGAAAAAATACTTTCATTATTATTTTTTTTTTATATTATTATTATTAAAAATGTAATATTATGTGTGTTACCCAAGGCCACAGCAGGGTATCGTCAACAACCTCAGAAAGGCCAGTAAAGTTCTCAGGGGCAGCAGGGTGAACACGTACAGAAAGGCATCCAGACACAGGAAGAACCCGAAGACCATCAACTGTAGAAAGACACAAACAGCGACATTAGCACCTGCACACAGATATGCAATATGCAAAGCAGAAATTCATTTGTTTTGTTCGTGTTCAGTCATGTTATACAGAAATAGCAGTGACATCATGTTAAGAAAGCCATCTGCCCTGAATCCTGATGCTTCACATGCTTGAGCACACAGAGGCGTGTAATGTGTTGAAGGAGGCTTTGAATATGTCTGCCAGCAGTCAGGAACCTTCAAATATTTTTTATCTTTAGGAGGCACTCCTCTGTTTCAGAGAAAGACTGTTAAGGACAAATTAAAACATTAACATGCTCCGCAAGCAACTGGCTCTTTAAAGACGAGTGTGAATCCTGGGGGACAATTTTTACCAGCAGCTATAAAACAAAGAGAGCTTGTTAGGAGATGAACACAGACCACTAGAACCCTCTCAACAAAGGACAAAGAAAATAAAAGGCAGTGGAATATAAATCAAGACAGGGCTTAATAATAAGGAGCTTTTCTGTAGGCCTATAGTTCAGATAAGAACTTGCAAAGACACTGTCATAAACCTTTCAATAAAAATGTATTTTACATATTTGTATATGTAATTTTTCCCATTAAATTCATGGTGTATTCATTCTGTACAAAAAAAATAAATAAATAAATAAACTAAATATTTATATATATATTATTTACAATAATAGCAGGAACTATACAGCTATGTAACGCTCTGATCACTAAAAATGTATAAACATACTTTTATATTGGTTAGTATATTTTATATATATATATATTTTTTTACATCTTTCCATTTAAGCTTTCTACAAATAAATAAAATTAATTCCCTACCCATTATTTTTATTCAGAAAAATGCATTCAGTTAATCAAAAGTGACAGTTGAGACATTAATAAAAATACAAAGTATTTATTACAAATTAATGCTGTTCTTTTTTAACTTTATCACAGAATCCTGAAAAGCAAATGCATCTCATTTTCCACAAAAATATTAAGCAGCACCACCGTTTTCAACATTCATAATAAGAAATGTTTCTTGAGCAGCAAATCAGCATCTTAGAATGATTTTTGAAGGATCATGTGACACTGAAGACTGGAGTAATGATGCTGAAATTCAGCTTTGCCATCACAGGAATAAATTACATTTTAAAATATCTTCAAATAGAAATAGTTATTTTAAATTAGTTCTTTTTCCTGTATTTTTGATCAAATAAATGCAGTCTTGTTGAGCATGAGATTTCTTTCAAAAACATTTTAAAAAATTATTATCGAGCTTAAACTTTTGAACAGTAGTGTAAATATATATGTTTTTGACAAAACCTCAGCTGTTTAAGTTTGCAAAGCATAAAAATGTGCACATGATGAACAAGTGTAAAATATAGCGGAAACCAAGTACTGGTTGATAGATCAGATGACAGTTTCATCAGCTGGACCCATCAGCCATTCTTATTGTTGAGCTCTGCAAGATAATGAAAACATGCTACCTGCTCAGAGTGAACACACTGGCTGTAAGTAATCATTCTGAATCAACGTGGAAATCTCTTAGGTATGCAGCTCAACTTTTTGACCGACTGGATGGTGCTTCCAGAAAAAGCATGCAAAAACATAGGAAAGGAAAACAGCAAAGCTGTTTCTGGCTTATATGGTCTTCAGTCTATCTGTACTGACCAGGAATCTGTAGTACTAGATCTAGCCTCTCACCTGTGCATTGCAAGCATAATGAACAAACTGTTTCCCGGTCAGCACAGAACTTGAAAAAAGCTCTTTCTAGGATTTGAGGGGCGGAGCACCTTCAGGGTCACAGAGCTGTCTTTGTGTGCGCATACCTCAGCTATCAACATGCACGGCATATCACACAAACCTGAGAGTGATCCTGAGGTCTTGAGCTGAATCTAAAAATGCTATGTGAATATTTCAATTCAGATATACTGCCCATTATATGAACCATTACCATCTCTTGCTTAATATGCTTAATAAAAACTATATACTTTAAACAGTCTTAGTAGTTTTCAATAACTCAATATCGCCATCTAGTGGCATTCAACAATTCATTTCTGAGGAAGAGTGAGGCACAGGACTATTTTGCACATTCAGTCTCTTTAATCTAAAATACTCATTTGATAACATCTAAAAAGCATTGAAATTTAAATCTATAAATATATAATAAAATATATAATATTCTTATAATATTATATAAAATTAGATGTATAGCATAATATAATATTAGATATATAGTAATATCTTGACTTGTAATGTAAAATGATGCAAATTATGTAGTCTTATGACTAGGCCTACACAAAATAACTTTGCATTAGGGCTGCACGATAAATCGCATGCGATATTTAATGCGCATCTTGTCAGTAAAGCTGGTTCTGTAATCAGCGGAAAATCTCCATCATATATGATCGTGGTTTTGCGCAGCTTGTCAGTGAACAACGGCTCTGTGTAGGAAATGCTGCTCCATGTGAATGGAGATTTACCGCTGATTACAGAACCAGCTTTACTGACAAGGTGCGCGTTAAATATCGCATGCGATTTATCGTGCAGCTCTACTTTGCATTCACAGATTTCCACATATCCACTAACTCCTGCATACTCATTTATTAAACGTTTGGATAATATAACTAAATTAAGAATAAGAGTCATGCATGTGATCAGCTAAAGACAAAAAAAAAAGAAAAAACAAATATTATTCAAAAGATATTTTATTATTATTTAAATTATAAAATTAAATAAAAATACTACTATTGCAAAATTACTATTGTAAATAAAGTATTTAATAATATTAATAATCGTTTTATTTTACAAAACAACTAGGGATGAGCCGATCCGATACTCGGTATTGGTTTTGGCTCCGATACTGTCATTTTCTCCAGGATCGGGTATCGGTCAGACAAGACTGATCCAAATCCGATATTGTGCGCATACTATTCTGTGTTATTGTTAAGCCCCACGAAAGGCACAAAAACATTCTAAAGCACCATAAAGTTTTTGTGCACTTGATTCCAAGTCTTCTGAAGCCGTTCCATAGTTTAATGTGAGGTTCAGATGAATATTTAAGTCGTTAAATTCAAGTTGACACAAACTCTGCTCTCCACTGCAGCTGTCTGTCATTCAGCGCATCGCGTTCGGTTACGACAGTCAAGACGATGAAACTCTCATCAAGATGATGCAAGATGATTCAATGCTCCTATTATTAAACTTGATCTGTAGATAAAGATCAATGGGAATCTTGCTGGAGTTTAGTGCTGTTTCTAAACCATGTTACATTCTACCACTATGAATTGCTCTTCACACACACATAACTGAAATGTAAGACTGTTAAAAGAAAAAAGAATATAATACACTACGCATCAATATCTCTTCCCTTTGTGCTTTGAACTTTTCTATGCACGCTGTGACTCCATGTTGCTTCAAATGCATTATTATGCACACAGGATGCTCATAAGAGCTTTGTGCCGCTCCGTATAGGAGTTTTTTATATTATAATACTTTTGCGCAATGAAAGACTATTAATAGCCTTTCTTGTTCTGTCCTATCTATCATATGTTGCTGCCTCATTAATGTGCTATACATTTAAAAGAAACGCCTTTAATTTTATAGTATATATATTTATATATTTACTTGATATTCATGAATGTATTTTACAACAATACACAGAGCAATGTGTAACATTTTACTAGATTTAGTCCTACACTTTTATTTGTTCCCCACAAAATAATGTTTTTTCACTAAATGTTTAGATTTTATAAAACTATTGTGCACTCATGATTTTTCTAGAGTAACCTTTGCTGCTGAATTATCCACTAACCTAGTTTATAATAGTATTTTTGTCATAGATTGATGATGATATATTTTTTCATGTATTTTTCTTTATAATGAAGTTGTCTATATTTAGTAGATTGTGTTTAATATACTAAATTATTGTATCTATTGTGTTTAATCTTTTAGGCCAGTCGTGGCCTAATGGTTTGAGAGTCGGACTTGTAACCAAAGGTCCGGCAGGGATTGTCAGTGGGGGGAGTGAATGTCCAGCACTCTCTTCCACTCTCAATACCACGACTGAGGTGAGACCCTTGAGCAAGTCACCGAAACCCCAAATGCTCCCCGGGCGCCACCGCAAAAACAGCTGCTCACTGCTCCGGGTGTGTGTTCACGGTGTTTGTTCACTACTCACTGCTCTGTGTGTGCACTTAGATGGGTTAAATGCAGAGCACAAATTCTGAGTATGGGACATCATACTTGGCCACACGTCACGTCACATTTTTCACTTTAAAAGAGTGATGATCAGGTCAACACACAGAGGTATAGAAATTCTACATTGATTTAAAAAAAAAAAAGCTGCGCTGGTATCGGGTTGGTATCAGCCGATAATTTTTGGGATCGGATCAGGATCCCTAAAAACAAGAGTAAAATTACAATGGTAATATTTATGGCTGTCTTAATTTCCTTGCTTTTAAACATTACCCTAAAGAGCTTTTATTATGGCAGAAAAATAGCTGGGAGACCTTAAAGCTTCTCTTTTGTCAACAACATATTTATAAAGGTTCTCATTACAAATCTGGGAAGTGTCCATGCATTAAATATGTGTATTTTAAATGCATTTGAAAACACAGCAATTTGTTTCCACAGTTTTACTTCATTGACATGGGTCATACTTCTGGTTAGAAAATATGGAAATATCACATCTGTGATAAGTGTGAAATGTTTGACCATATTTGAAGGTGAAGTTTATAATTTCTGTGATTCTTTAGGTTACAGCCTAAAAGAAAGAAGAGCATTGTGGGCCTCACCCTCTCCAGCTCTCTGGGGATCCTCATGCAGGTGTACACCCTCTCCCTCCGCTCAGTGTACTTAGCCTCGTTGTGCTCCAGGAAGTAGCCTCTGGTGAGCTCTGCACACATGAACCTCAGCAGAGACGGCCCGTCAGAGTCATTCGAGTCTGTGAGGTAAAGAGCAAAAAACAAAACAAAAACAAGTGTTCAATGCTATTAAATTGAAGAGTCAACATTTATAGTGATCGACAAGCTTATTTCAGCATTTCTGCACAAATAGAACACATCACAATATATGCATAACAGAAAGAATACAATTATTCAAATAACTGACAAGTGGCAAAAAGGTAATAGTGACAGTCAGGCTAACTATTTAGCCAACATCTCTTCATTTGTGACCATGTGACCAATTAACTGATTCATGCAAAGTATGGTGACAGCCTTGTCACCTGACAATAGACATTTTCTGTGTTCAAATGACAAATTTTAGGGATTTTTTTTTAGTAAACTTAAAATGTTTTGTAAGTCATTTTGTCAGAAAAACTATTTTAAAGGTAGATTGAACTATCAAATATAGAAAAAGTTGTCACTAGGCCATTTAGTAGAAGCAGTTTAAAATAATAAAGAGCAAAAACGTACAATGTCAAGTTTGGTGGTGAAGGTCCAGCTAACAGGCTGCTGAGTGTGCTCAGTTTGATCACTTATCACACACTTGAATAATTTGTGTTTTAGTCAAAGCATTAGAACTTATGACGACAAATATTAGTTATTCAGAATAAACATGTTTTAGATCTATGTAGTGTTTTTGGTTACATTTTCTTGTACAGTTCTGTTATGTTTTAAGCCACCATTATAATAATAAGTGTTCTCTTCAGCGAAGTTTCCTTCATTCAATATACAGAACTCATTTTGATCTATAAAAGTAACTCTAAATAACTTTTTCAACCTAATACACAAGTTTGACAAATAATAAAGTTATACGTCACTATTACATCAAATGCTTATCTTAACTTGAAGGGGTCATGAACTGCCTTCGTTTTTTATTTTGTACTGTTCTCTGAGGTCCACTTATAATGTTATCAAGATTTTTACATTAAAAAAATCTTAATTTAGAAGTAATAGGCTATTTTCTGTCCTGTTTTGACCCCCCTCATCGGAACGCTCTGTTTGAATAGGCGTGGCAGATTGTAGACTTGGAAGTAAACGCCCACTGCTATGATTGGCTAACAGTTGTGTATGTTTGATAGCCTACATCCTTCATAGATGAACGCTGTTGTGATTTAGGTAAAAACACGTAAATACACCATACATATCAAACGATCTGTAATAACAGACAAAGCAATAATGACCACACAATAAAAATAAAGTTCACTTCATTAAAAATAAAGTTAATCCACTTTTTCCTAGTGTTGGCATCAGAAGGAAGACAGCGATGTAGAAGCAGGCATTGATCATCTTCTGTGGAGGCGGTGTTTAGCCACACTATTACATCATAAAGTGGCACATTCCACAAACTGTCGTTTTGGCAGACTGGCTTCAATATAAGCTGTTTTTAGACTAACGAGAAAGTTTTACGTTCTCGAACTTACAGGATGTTTCTATAGTACAATGCCCTCTCATATGTCATGAGATCAAGGGAATTTTGATTTCTCAGTTCATGACCCCTTTAAAATGCAAACTTCCTGAACTTATCCTGAACCTTGATTAGTTTTGACTGTGCAAAGTTCTGTATTGTGTTCTACAATATGTACTTCACACAAGACTTTCTCTAGTTCTGTCTGTTAAAGTGCGTCAGGTAAGGTAAGCGCATTATTGTTGTTGTTAATTTTTTTATTGTCGGATTATTGTACAGTATGTAACAATGAATGACACAGTTTTGGCTGTCATGGTGTGTGCATGAACGAGTGTGAAATACATGTTAATTACGTTGCTTTTTCTGATCACTTATATTGGGCACGTTTTGCATTTAAATTGGCTTATTCTGACTGTTGACATTGAAAATGATGCATGTGTTTTTTCAGTTCATTTCTTGGTTACCGTTTTGACAGTGTCTGCCTGCATATTTTAGTCATATTTGGTCATTCTCTTTAAGGTACTTGCCCTGATTTGATTCGTTTTCCTGGGAAATTTATTATTATTATTTTTTATTATTTTGTTTTAAGGAGTTAAAATGGTCCTTATCAACTTTGACTGACATGTCAATAACATTCTATCACATTATTATGACAGTTAAAGTTTTGGGCGTTTTTTTGTTGGAGTGGCAGGTTTTGTTGAGCTTTTTGGCTGGAAATCGGCAACACTGTTGAGAGATATAAGCAACAATGTTGTGCAAGCTATTTTTTTTCTTCACTGCAGTACGTTCTTTAAAACATATCCACATGTCTAGATTGGGCCACAGCAAGAGGTTTGCTTTTAAGTGCACATTTCTCTATGAATGGCAGAGGCAGACAAAGTACTCAACTCCATTACTTGAGTGAAAGTACAGATACTGCTGGTCAAATATTACTCCATTACTCCTAGAAAAAAATAATACTCAAGTAAAGTACAGATACTCAAAAAGTGTACTTAAGTACAATACTCAAGTAAATGTACTTAGTTACTGTCTGCCTCTGATGAATGGGTTTTTAACACCATGTTTGGACCAGAACCAGACATCTGATGACCCACTCAGGCTTCCAATGAGCACTTTAGAGTAGACCTAGAGACTAGGAGTTTTGATTTCTGATGCATATGTTTAAAATGAATACAACAACATATGCGCCCTGTAAACGGCTACTCAACAACTGAACACAACTTAATTGTTGTGGGGCAGTCGTGGCCTAATGGATAGAGAGTCGGACTTGTAACCCGTAGGTCGCGGGTATGAGGGCCAGCACAAATCTAAGCATTTTAGACGGCTCGTTTGTTTTACAGGGGAATGTACTACTTGTTCCTGCAGTACAACACTTGGACTATTCACTACACACACAGTGCACTTTTCTTTTTCTTTACCAATCTGTCTTCTATCACTGCTACATTTTCCTTTTTTTTGCTTTTTCATCTTCCTCCTTTTCACCACAATGGAATTGCTCTTTGTTTTATATTTCTCTGTTGTTTGCCACAACGGGGGCAGTCGTGGCCTAATGGTTAGAGAGTCAGACTTGTAACCTGAAGGTTGCGGATTCGAGTCTCAGGTCCAGCAGGAATTGTCGGTGGGGGGAGTGAATGTACAGCGCTCTCTTCCACTCTCAATACCCTTGAGCAAAGCACCGAACCACCCAACTGCTCCCCTGCAGCCACAGCATTGGCTGCCCGCTGCCCACTGCTCCGGGTTGGGTTAAATGCACAAATTTCGAGTATGGGACACCGTACTTGGTTACACGTCACGTCACGTCACTTCACTTCACTTAAAATTAAAGTTCGTTTCAAAGACTGCTTAGCAAAAACGCTATTAAAATATTAGCCAAACAACATTTGAAACTTTTGAAATTTAGATGTGGCCACATTAAAGAAGAGACTGGCACGTGCATTCGTAAAATCAGGTAAGTTAAACTTGAAGCCACGTTGGAAGCAAAGACGAAGGTCAGTTGTCAGATGCTCCAGCTCACCTGAATGCTCGTGCTGCTCGTCTTTAACGGCGGGTTTCTCATAAAATCCGAGAGTTTCCGTCATTTTCGCCGCCGCCCCAGAGACGTCTGTCTTCCTCGATATGGCTGCAGCAGCCCATGAACATTTTACCCCTTTGTGATCGTCATTTTCGGGATCTTTTTCGTCTGACACCCCACCACACAGCGAATCCGCCATCTTCGCTGTGGCGTCATCACATCACGCACGTGATATTGATAAACAGTAAGTTACACTGTCGCGATAAAATAGCATAAGCCATATATAGAAATATAATAGAGGTTATAGTAGAAATTATAGTACATAAATAATTTATAAATATTGAACCATAAATAGTTTTCTTTTTACAAAATAAATGTATATTTTTAATTGAAATATACTAATAATTTTAATTTAATATTTAAAAATGCATACGTTGAAATTATATACATCTATACATGTACATTATATATATATATATATATATATATATAGCACATTTATAAATATACAAAACACAGGCAAGAAACTCATCTTGCATATTTAATATCTAACACAGGGTGGTGCCATTGAGACTTTTACGTTTTAAGAGGAACAAGATGAAGTGCGGTTGATTTACCTGGATGCTGTCAAAACTGCATTGTAATGGCAATTGTTGATAGATCGGTGAGAGATCTTCCTTAAATCAGGTCAGAGCAATATAGAAAACATGATGGAAATGTTGTGCAAAATAAAACTTGAGTAAGCGGGGGCAGAAATATTGCGGCCAAAGGTTTTGTAAGCTCAATTTATTGGCACACAAAATGGCAACGCATACATACAAGACTTTGGATATGACACAAAAAACAGCTCTGCTAAATATTTTACAAACTGTGCAGAGTTTCAATAATACAAGGTTTAAACAGTGGGTGGCTGATATTGTCTTGTAATTTTGTTGGTTTTTGAAATATCTTAAGTCTTTGTGATAATATTCAGGAAATATGTTTTGTAATGACAAAATACAGGAACAAAGAAACTGATTAATTAAAAAAAATATTTGGCTGTTTATCATCATCATCATCATCATCCCTGTAATCTTCAATAAAGCACACTGCAACTCTTAAAGGGACTTTAAGAAACGTTTCCAAATGTACAGTAGGCTATATGAAAAAAATGAAAACAAACTCTAGCTACAGAAATTACCTAAAGCTGTATAAAACTGAACACATAATTTGATAGAAGGGCATTCAATTTTTTTTGAATGATGATTTTTAAATAAAAAGGCTGTTTTCCTGTTTAAAGTAGTCTGAAGTTAGACATAATGAATGTTATTTAAACTCATACAAAGCTAACGAACAGTAAATTTGTTGCTGAATTTACAGTAAGGTAATGTACTCATTTCTCAGTATGGTGTTACTTCCTGAGTATGTAATCTATTATTCAGATAAAAAAAAAAGGAAGAAGTAAACGTCAAAACAGCTGCCGTTTACATCAAGGTCTGATGACTTCAGTAACATCAGATGAAGCAGAATGCATTTTTATTGTCACAACCCTGGTTACTGTGCTTCCAAAATGATAACCAAAGTACAACATGACCTCAAAAGTCTGGAAATAAACATGTTACCAATTTTGAAATGTCATGCAGAAACATATCATATTCCATTATGAAAATAAGTCAATACAGGGAGATAGGCGAAAGATGGACAAATATGCTTCTCATATGTGCCTGCCTGTCAATCAAGAAACTCCTAATCTCGATCGTACAGTACAAGGAGAATATAGAATACTCACAAATGAATAAAAAACACATCAACTCTGAAATCAAATAGGAATTTTTCAATTAAAGTACAATCTTTAAATGGCAACTGGTGATGTTTTTTCTTTCTATGCAAGCTATCTTTGTTAATACAGTCTGTTGTGTTGAAGGAAAGCAAGGCGGTTCACTTTTAATTGAAAGCAGAGGTGAAAAGACAATAGCCAAACGAATTTCCAATAAAAATGCAAATGTTCAGGGATTGGTCTCAGTGGATGCCTCTGCAGTTCCAGTCTCCAGTGAGAAGAAAGCCAACATGACCGTCTCTTCAGCGATTGGTTGATGTCGAGTGTGGTTGCCAACTGGAGTCACTATGGAGATGTGTGATGAACTGCAAGACTGGTCAATTTTTTACATTGATTATTGGACTAAAGTTGTCCCAAATTCAGGTCTCTGTTAATTCAGATTGCTCATTCAGCCTTGATAAAGTCGAGTTCCTCCAAGAGTCACATTTCTTGGGCTGCTTTGTAGCCTAGCTAGATGATTTCAAAAAAATCCAGTGAGCAAATATTGCTGCCAAAGTTTGGTCTGTGAAGTTCTTAAACATTACCCAAATTAAGAAGTGGAACCATCAGTTTCTGGTGAAAATGGATGACATCATTGACCCCATCACATGGGATTTACATCATCGAGGGTAAAAAGTGAGGTCAGAGAGAAAGATGGTTTAACGGGGCATTGCACGTGTTGTCTCCTACTGAGAGGGCTGTGAGGCCGTACTCTCTGGCTTGCTGTCTTGTCCTGTGGGTGGCTTGCTGTTCCAGGGACCGTTGTTGCCGAGCGCCGGCGAGCTCGTGAAGTCATCGTCATCGTCCAGGCCATTGTTGGCGTCATATTGTGTGTTTTCTAGTCGCGTGATCAGACGCTCGTCCTCATCGCCAAACTCCCCGCCCATCAGAGTGGGTTCACCTACCACCATCACATCCTGCAATACATACAGTTATACAGTCAAAAACCTAAGAAAAGAACAACAATATAAGGCAGGTTTCATATATATGAAGAAACTTTGGGTACAGATGAAGAGAAAACAATCTGCAAGAAAAACTAGATGAAGGAATAATTGTAGACCAGACCTAGACTTACATTAGTCAACACCTGTGGTGGATGGTGAAGGACCGGTTTGGTGTTTGAAATCGCTAACCTTGACCTTAGCAAGTATACCAGTAAAAATGTTTAAATTAAGGTTGGGAAAATCATTTGTATTCATATTAAAATATTTGTAAATATATTTAGATACAATATTTCTGACACATTAAAGCAATTTGTAAATAATATAAAAAAACTGATGTTATTAATTGAGATTAAATTATGATTAAGTTAGAATGTTTAAATTGTATTTTAATGTGTAAAAAAATAATGTATATAAATATATTCATTTATAAATTATATTAAAAAAAATATTTAAAAAAATATAATACATAAAATAGATGTGTTTCATTATGTCAAGATGTGATAATTGCAATCAATTGTGTGATTAATTAGTTACAATGTTTTAATCTATTCACAGCCTCACAATATCATATCTGGAGCTTTGTTCTAGTGCAGTCTTCTGCTCTTTACTTTCTCTCTCTAGTCTCTAGTTGAATTCTCAGGCTCAACTGATCAGTTAACTGGAGCACATGCTTCACTGATCATGTGTGTCGACACACTATGCCATGGGAGCTCTTAAACTTTATCTGTCTCCCTCTCCGTCTACTCTTCTTCTAGCTCCTATTCTATGTACGATTGCCATTTGTCCCATACAGAATTGTCCTGTATTTAAGGGAACAGATTATTAGATCCATATTTGATCCTTATGGGGCAGAACTACATCAGCATATGTACGTTGGGATCCCACAATCTAAGAGGTAAGGGCTGTATTTATTCATGACAGCTACAGATGGGGAATAAAGTGTATATATAAGGTTTATTGGTTCATTAAAGGCAAAATAACACAACAATATGCGTGAGTAAACACAGATGAGACACATGGATGAAAACTCAAAAACACTCATTTCTTTATTGGTAATGAGAGTGTTCAACAGATAATTTTGCTGCCCAGCTTTAGCATCAGGTGAATTTGCATTTAGCACGGTTATAGTAGACTGCATTAATGTGGCCAAGTGTAAATGAAATGTGCATATCCAATCAGACAGCAATCCAGTCGATCAAGATGCAAGAAGTGACTAAATGTAAATAGATTGACAAAAGTACTGCTGCAAGAAAAAAGTACATATGGAAAAATGTTGTACTGTTCATCAGAATGTTTTGGTCAAATGCAGAGACAATTTGTCCACTTTCAGCTTCTTGTGCATTTTTTCCACTGGATTTGTAGCTTTTAAAATGTCTAAAACATATTTTAAAACAAATTTATTGTGAATTTTTCCACTGGATTTATTGCTTTTAATTAAAATGTCTAAAATACAAAGAATTACAATACAAAGTCTGTTGATAATGAAATATTTATGCACAGTTGTACTGTAATTTGGCAGAAGTTAAACTGAAATGTGTATAGTGTGTGTCACTTTAGTATGACATTAAAATTCATTGATTTTTTTAATAACAGACACAATGAAATTGAATGTCAGTGAGCCAAAATCAATGTGATTGCATCTCAAATGCATTTTAGCACTCAATTTATATTTTTGCCTAAATTAAATGGCAAATGTGCAATCAAGAAACTGAAAGAAGCCCAGTAACACTTTACAATTAGGTTATATAATACAGTTTAATAACTTGCATTTATTCATCTGAGCTAATGATAATTTATGCATACACGTATTTATTTGATCAAACATAAAGTAATATACATGGAAAATATGATTACAATTTAAATTATTGTTTTCTATTTTAATATATTTTAAAATGTAATTTATGTGACATCCCAGACACCACCAATTCCTCTGTGCACCAATTACATCACATATCTAGGTATTATTGTTTCGCCCAGGATGTCAGAGTTTTTTGGACTCAACTACACTCCATTACTTAAAACAATAGACGATGATCTTCAATGCTGGATGAACCAACCACTATCTATTATGGGCAGAATATCAGTAATTAAAATGACTATACTCCCTAAATTAAACTATTTATTTACAATGACACCAACACAACCCACCCTTTCCTGGTTTAAATCACTAGATTCAATCATTACCAAATTCTACTGGAAAAACAAGACCCCAAGAATCAAATTGACTACCCTACAGAAACCAAAAATACAAGGAGGACTGGAAGCACCACATTTTTACCACTACTTTCTGGCCAATCAGCTCCAAAATATACACAAATGGATTCACCCTGACTCATCAGAAAGCACATGGCTAGATGTTGAACAAACAATTTGTAAGGACATTAACACTTCAGAATTACCCTTCTTCAATCAGACCATCAAAAATCATCACTGTTTTAAAAAGCCACAGCTCTGACAGCCTGGTGGAAATTTCCTCAAATCACAGACACTCCTCTTGCACCATCTAAATACACCCCGATCTGGAATAACCCAGATTTTACAGCTAACAAGAAGCCACTCAACATACCACATGGGCAGAAAAGGGCATCACACAACTTTAGCATATCTTTCATAATAATAACCTGGCACCATTCTCCCACTTGGTCCAAAAATACGGCATTGGGAGTAATTGTTTTTTGGAATACTCACAAATCAAATCATCAATTCAATCAAAGATTGACACTAGGACAATTAACCTAGGGGTGTCCAAACGCGGTCCTGGAGGGCCGGTGTCCTGAAGAGTTTAGCTCCAACCCCAATTAAACACACCTGGACCAGCTAATCAAGCTCTTACAAGGCATACTAGAAACTTAAAGGCAGGTGTGTTGAGGCAAGTTGGAGCTAAACTCTGCAGGACACCGGCACGTTCCCCTCCAATCTCAGCGCTAATTAATATATCGAACTCAAAAAAACTACTCTCCAAAATATACAGAATGATATCAAAATCAGACAATACATTAAGTTTACCAAATGTTAAATGGGAAATCAGACTTATCTATTACTCCCGATGCCGCCTTCTGGACACAAATCTGCAAACATATCTACTTCATGACAAAAAATGCCAACATGCAACTTATACAGTATAAAGTACTTCATAGATTTCACCTAACTGGACGAAAATTATTTAAAATGGTTTACTTCACAGAAACATGCTCACATTGTACACAAAACACCCCAGACACCTATTTTCGCGCCATTTGGCATTGCACCTCAATTAAAAAAAATTTGGGAAAACGTTACTGACTCACTATCCAACCTTATGGGATGTCACATCCCATTGTCTCCCTCCCTCTGTATATTAGGTGACATATCCATAATCAATTTAAACAATACAAATAGTCAATTACTCCTAGTGGCTCTAACTATCGCCAAGAAAACTATCCTCATGAACTGGAAATCAAGGAACACCATACATATTACATCTTGGAAAAACGTACTAATAGAGTACATCTCCATGGAAAACCTGTCAACTTCCACTCAAAATAATACAATAGAATTACACCCCTCTTGGTTATCTCTCATAAACTTCCATCAATCATGAATCCGCTGACCCTCTCTGACTGAAGCCATCCTCAATGACCTTCTTTCTGATCTTCATCAATATCTAAACAAGATTGGGGGAGGGGGGTTAGGAGGAGGTAGCAACAATGGCTAATATCAAACCTAATTAAATACTTATAAAATATTAAATTTATTTATTTTTTCTCTCTCTCTTTCTTTCTGTCTCTCTCTCCTCACTCTCGTCGTCTTTTTTTAAAATTATTATTATTTTTCCTCGCCCTAAACCTACCCCTCACAGGAAACTTTGTGCTATTTCAGATTTTCAATACACTCCATTCTGTGTGATTTATATGCGTTTTGAAAAGTGGGGACATGGGGTAATGTCCTGAAAAGTAACCTTCTCCTTGTAATACCTATGTCATACCCTTGTCATTACACAAATGTATGTCCTCCTTATGTGCTCAAAAGCACCCTCAGTTAAAGCTGTATTAATGGCATTTTATTGCAGATTTGGCAAACTATCCAGTGCATTATGGTTTGCGCTCTGAAGATCGATTTCTATTTCAACGTGTTTTTGCAGCGTTGAGCATTGTAGCCCATCACAGACATATGTGTTGATTTCTTGAATCAGAGGCGTTTAAGTTAGAATTCACTGACCGCTGAAATCGCTGGAGTTTTTGTTCAGGTATTGTGTTCTGCACGAATCATCTCATTAAAACAAAGTGTTGACGCGATGTAAATAAGAGATCCGTTGTGCAGTGTAGAGAACTTTATTGATAATAACGTGTCTTTGTAAGATCGCTATGAACTAAGATGAGTGACAGTTTTTTAGTGATTATGAACGGAGCGATCTTTGCGCCATAGCAATGGACACCACTAATATACAGTATATAGTATACTGTATATATATATATATATATATATATATATAATTAGAGCACCCTCATTAATTTAAGAAGCACCCTCAGTGATTTGATTCTGGAGCCGGGCCTGGCTCCTGGACCTGCACTCATTGCGTATCCTGCCTCTTGATTCAGCTTTTACTGTTTCATTTCTGTTTATTTGAGCGCTGACTCTCGTGTTGTCTCATAAGAGCTTTGGCTGAAACCCCAGTCACTGTCAGTCCTTCCCACCCCTCTGCTTCTTAATTACTCTCATTCATTAAGGTAGGCTTTTTGACTAAATAACAATATCCACACACTGATTTGTCAATTTGCATAGTTAATTAAATCATTAGCTGAAATGTTACCAATTAGAAAAAAATGAATACCGCTTGCCATCGAGCCTTGAATTTGCCATCTGTTTTTGAAAGGCAACTGTCGCCCTGCAGTCTGGGTGTTAAACTGGGGGCCAGGATCACAAACGTTAGCACACAGACACACAGACATACTCAAGCAACCTACAAGGTTTCCAGCTGATGGTTTGATGGAGAGCTCTAATTGCTATCAAATGGAAAGGCTGTCCTGTGCTCTTGTCTAATTAGATGTAGCCTGTGGCTAAACCCACACTGAGCCGCAAACAAACCGACTACCTGCCGCCCTCAATGACTGATCCGAGACTGGCTCTGCATCCACCTCGGTCTGAGCTTGCGGAGCACAGAAAGCCCTCATTTGAGCTGGACATTATTTAAGACTAGAGAAAATTTCTATGCATGTGCAAATCCAGGCACGTTACACATGGATGACTGACCAACTTGTCATTATACTACTGAAATCCTCATCAGCCCAAAAAGATGACCACAAGGGGGCACTGTTGTAATACTGTTGAATACAAGACCCCCCACCCCCGAACAAACCTGGTGGTCACATGATCAGCTCATTGTGATTGGGCTCACGTAGGAGGCAGATCAGGCAGCATGCGATGACTGCACAGACAAAGCCAAGTGGCCATGCTACATATGTATCCAGCGTGTTCCTCTCCATGAGCACGGCAACATTGCTTACAATGAGACTTGCTGCTTTCGAATGGGGAGTAAAATGAAGAGTGTTGTCACACACACACACACACACACACACACACACACACACACACGGGATCTATATGATAATGAGCGCTGGCACAGAGCCAGTTGCTCACACCAACAACATTCTCTCTGTTTGTGTGAATGTCTGATGTCCTCAGTGTGATGGATGTTGACTAGATACAAGCAGGACAAAATATATGCAATTAGAGTTACATACATAGAGAGACAAAACTTTCAAAGAGAGAAAATTGTGGAAATTAAAATATTTAATTTTAGTATCTATGTACATATATCAATTTATATCAATTTACATGAATATATGCTATAATTAAATGGAGTAATTTCATTGAATTTCTTATTATTTCAAATAAATAAAATATAAATATTGGATTACAAATTTAGCTTTAACCAACTAACTGAAATAAAATAAATAAGTTTAGGTTTAAGTACTAAAACTAAAACTGTAATAAAAATAAATTAAAGCTAAATAGAAATATATATATTAGGCTGTGCCGCAAGAGCACGCAAACAGTTTGACAGACTGAGCAGGAACACAAGGCTGTTTCTCCTTACTAATCTCCTCTACGGCATTCATGTATCCAATTGTCCCTGAACTCCAGGGGAAAAGCCACGCACTACAAATCCCATCATCCATCTGCAAACAAATTTACCGCCTCACAACACCAATCCCCAAAAACAGCTTTAGCACTCGTGCGCTGTGTTTGACCCTGTAGTGTGTGAACTGGGAGAACACATCAACCGCCAGACTAATGCCTGAAGAGGAAGCCTGGGGGATAAAGAGGCACTCTGGGATAAATGCCTCTGAATTGGGGTTAAACACTGTAAGTGGGTAATATAGGAATTGAAAATGAGGGCTAAGGAGTCTCTCTCTGTGAAGGTGCTGAGAGTGTATTTACTTTGGCATTGGGATTGAATATGCTTTATAATTGTGTCATGGCTCAAAAAACTGACATAACATTACTATAACGTGTCATAGCAGCACTGTAATGTGTCATTAGTTGTGAGAGATACAGAATCAGTACAGATAAGCTACAGTTTAAGGGATAGTTCACCCAGAAAAATGAAAAGCCTGTCATTTAATCACAAACTTGTCATTACAAACCTGTATGACTTACTTTCTTCTGTGGAACACAAAAAGAGAAATTTTGTTTGTACTTGCCACATTTTTCAATGCAGTTACACTAAACTGCGATTGGTGCTTTTTCAAGCTTCAAAAATAATGTATAAGCACCACATTATAAAAACATAAAAGTGCTCCATACAATCCATGCTCTATATTATAAGTCTTGGGAAGTCATACAGTAGTTTTGTGTGAAGAATAGACTGAAATTTAAGTCGTTATTCACTGCTAATCCCATTCAGTGGACCAATGCAAACAAATCATTCAATCTGGTTTTGTAAGATGAATCAGCTGATTCACTGAAAGATTTGACTCAAAAGAATGATTCGTAATTAATCAGATATTCTGTCAATCTGTCAGATGATTTATTTAGTGTCTTATGGATGACTTGTATGATGGTTTTGTGGGGCTTTTTGTCATTTTGGAGATTTGTTTTCATTTTTTTGCTTGATGCAAATAAATAATTTTCTTATATATATATTTTGTGTATGGTAGAAAGAGAGTCATATGGGTTTGGAACAACATAAGGGTGAGTAAAAATTACAGAACTTTTTTATTACTATCCCTTTAAGCACAGGTCACAGGGATACGATTGTCAAACAGCTATCACTGTGAATCAAAACTACAGCACCTCTTAATATGCGTTTTGAGAGCATAATCATATCCTTAGGACAGCAATCTGAGCAAAATTGTTTTAACGTTTTGGATGGCTGCTATGTATGTATGTAAAGAAGAAGATTTGATGCTTACAGGTACCTGGCTGGCCAGATTGAAGTTGTTGGCAGGGCTTCGTTTCTTGCCGCCAGCGCTGTTGCCAAGGCTACTGTTAGACGCACTGTTGGCAGAGTTCTTCCTCTTTCTTCTCTTGGTCGTGGTCTGTCGAGTGGGCTCTGCTCTCCACAAAACACACAAGCAGGCAGACACACACACACACACAGATCAAAAGTATTAATAAAACAAAAATAGCATTTTTACATACATGTAACATACATGCCACAATGCATGCACACAGAGGAAGAAAAGAAGACTTTTCCAACATATACAAACACATATGGGTGATTACATAGGGAAAGATAAAGACATGCATCATGCTTTCTCTATTTTTTTTAGAGAGAATCAAACAGCATTCAAACATCTCCCAAGACATGCACTAGTAAGAGAGAACCTCTGCTTTTATTTGCATAAATGCTCAACAGTGCACACTGCAGTCTCTGCAGCCAGCCATGCATGCATACTTATATCATTAATGTCTGTTTACTTTTCAATAAATAGCACTAACACTATCATTAACGTGTTTTCTAATTCCTTTTTTGAGGATAAATCCTTAAAAAACAGCTTTTAAAGGAGACACTAAACAATTTTGATTAGGTTTTAGCAAATATAACATTTTTTAATCAAACAAATTGCCTATTTAGAGTGATTACTGAAATATCCACCTATAATATGTCTCTTTTGATGCTGAGCATTTATGATTCACACAGACAGAAAATGTATTTCATGGGTTTCAACTTAGACACAAAATCTAGCTTCCCTATTAGAAGATGATTCAGAAGATGAGACAAGTACCTTTTTTGTGATTTGAGGGGAAAATTTCCGTTTTGAAGTTCTGTGGATGTCCAGCTGAAATCATATCCAAAGCAAGATTTATTTCCCAGATAATACTTAAGACAAATTAAGTTGCTATGCATATCTAAGACCAGAAGACATATGCAAATGTAAACGGCAAAATCAGTGGCTCATTCGCTAGTCATACAAACACATATTTCTGCACAATCCCTGATTGTGAAAATTTCATGCAGAAATCTCTATCAGGAATTAGTTAATTTTTGCTTTATACACTACTGCTCAAAAGTTTGAGGTCAGTGTGACTCTTAAACATGACAAATGAAAGGTAATGAAAGGTGATAATTTATAAACAGGTATAAATATACATTGATAAAAAGGTGATAAACAGACTGTACAAGGACATCTGTTTTGATTTTCTGGAGAAGAACCTTTATTTTTGTATGTTTATCAGTGCGAGTGTGTGAATGATTTACTAAAACGCCCTCGTTTCCACAGATACACATATACACGCGAAACAAGGGGCAAAAAAAATTATCAGCATATAAAGACAACCTTCTTTCCTTCCTGTTCCTGAACACAAATGCTCTCCAGATTTCAAAAGAATGGGAGGAAAGAGGGAAGTGAAGCTAATAAGGAAACAACAATTACAGAAGATCCACTTCGATACGGATTGTGAGAAGGCCAGTGCTGACGAGAGGATGGGTTTCATACAGGGTTTCACCCACAGGGAGCAGATGGAGGATGTGTTTCAGTCTCATACATGTCATGTTGTTACTGTTTAAATCATATTGTATATGTAAACCCGTCATGTGATCTAAAGACAAGTTTAAAGGGGTCATATGATGCGATTTAATTTTTTCCTTTCTCTTTGGAGTGTTACAAGCTCTTGGTGCATAAAGAAAATCTGTAAAGTTGTAAAGACTAAAGTCTCAAATCCAAAGAGATATTCTTTATAAAAGTTGGTCAATCACAACGCACTGGATAGCTGGCTAATCAGAGCACACCTCGCTTTTCAGACCGATTAGTTTTGTAAAAATCGACGCGTTTCAAAAAGGCGGGGCATAGAGGAGAAACAATAATGTACAGTATGTGGAAAATAATGTGTTTTTTTTACTTTAAACCGCATAAACACATTTCATTACACCAAATACACAAAATAATGTTCTTTTTAGCAGCATCATATGACCCCTTTAAATCATTCATGTTGATTGATTTGACCCCCTGAGGAACATAGAGACATCAAAAGCTGGAGATATCCACTGTCTAATCCCCACTGACGTAATCTACCAAATGTGGTGTATTTAAGAGATTTTAGAAAGGATATGTGAAAAAAGAGGACATCTATTCTAAAAATTCACAAACTGACCTGTAACCGTCCTGTTTTTCAACAGCAATTGGCAATAGTTGAAACATATTTATCTAAAATATTTGAATGTATGTTATTTATGAATCCAGCAGATAAGGTAACAGAATATAGTGTAATCCTTGAAGTGTAATTGCACCTTAATATTTTCATGTATAAAGACCCATTTATACAGAAATATTAAAAATAAATCTTTTATAAATGTGTAAAGTTGACACTGCTCTTTTTTGATGTATCTTATCTCTCAAAAGAATAAAAAAAGATTAATCACATAATTATTTCTTTTTTTCAGAATTTATTATAAAATTATTTATTTAAGAAATAAATTAATAAATTGTTTTTCTCTGCTTAACTATATATATATATATATATATATATATGTGTGTGTGTGTGTGTGTGTGTGTGTGTATCAGGGGCGTTTGAATTTACATTTAATGAATTTACATTTGATTTAAAAAAAAAACAAAACAACTAAAACTGTGACCCCTCATTTCAGAACACCACTGCACACCACTGAGATATATATAGATATATACTGTATACATATGTATAATGTATACACATATGTATAATGTATACACATTTCATGAAGTGTGTTCGACTTGAAGCGGCGCTGGGTAGATCGATCGGTGTATGGCATCAAAGTACCGCGAGAGTGATTTGAAAGCATGCAGAACCGTCTCTGCTCTCTATAGCTCTCGCAGTACTTTGATGTCAAACACTGATGATCTGCGCAGAGCCGCTTCAACACAGAACACACCTATACAGCAGATTGGTGACGAACATGATGCAGGACAACTCACTGCATGATGAAGCCTATAGAATGCAGTTAGAAGCTCCTAAAATTCAAGATACTGGGGCAAAAATGCCCCTGTATGAGTTTCTGTCTAATATTTATATTGTATATAGTTGAGCAATATCACACGAGTGCTGTTTTGTCCAGAACAGCACGAGTGCAAATGTGATATTGATTTTGAATTTGGTGAACCAATGTGTGACGAGTGGGGCGGGGCCGAGAGCCGTGGGAATGGAGAGGTTGTGGCTAGAAGGGATACAGCAAAAACCGGAAGCTAACAATAAATAGAATTTTCTACCTATTAGATTGTGTTTTATTAACGTCTACACCTACCCCAACCCTAAACCTACCCCCAATTATTGTTGTACAGTGTGAGAAAAATTACGCTATATTGATGTGAGCATGCCCAGTAGTTTTTGCTGTATGCCATCTAGCCTTAACCAGCCACAACCAGCCTTAACCGAACGGAGTGAGGCCTGGTGGAATAATTGATAATGAGGGACACCTGCGCCACACACCGGTCTCGAGTCCCACGGAGGAGCTCCAGAAGGATAAAAGGAGGAGTAACGACAGTGAAGGACGAGAGAGGACCAGGCCTGGATTTTATGTTGTTGTTTTATACGGCAGTCGTCCGTGAGGTGTTGCAGCTTTTACTTTTCGTTTTGTGCTCGTTTATTTGTTTATTAAAGTTTTGTGTTTAAATGTTCGCCGGTTCCCGCCTCCTTCTTCCCGATCTACGACCTTTGTTACATAATGATTTAATGGCCCATTCATAAAGACAGCCATTTACTTCATTCCTGAATGAATCAGCTGTTTGAACGAATCGAATGAATGAATGAATGACTCAATTACTTATTCATTAAGACATTTACTACCACCTACGGGCAGTTCTTATTTAGAGTATAATTTCATATTTACAAATTAATAAAAAATCTGGGAGAAGAAAATCCATATCCATAATATATATATATAAAAAAAAAAGAATTCAAGGAATAGTTCACCCAAAATTAAAAATGAAAAAAGAAAATGAAAGGGAAAAATTTATTTCGAAAGCTACTTTTTGTAACATCTATTTCATGCTATTCTCATGTAACGTAGTAATGGCTTAAAATGATCTTTTGTGGACAATTTCTTAGCCAAATTTGATGTGCGATTAATATGCGATTAATTAGATTAATCAATTGTCACATTGTGTAATTAATTAGATAAAAATAATTTTAATCCACTGACAGTCGTATATATATATATTTGTTTTTTTTATTTTGACTTAAGTGACCAAATACATTTTGGGGTCGCTGTAAGTTTGCAGGATGTCTGTTCTAGTCCACCTAAGAGTGTAAAACCACAGAATTCCCACTTGTTTTCCCTGACAGGTCCCACAGAAGAGCTGAACTAGAGCATATTTCCCCAAAGACCATGACGTTAAACACACACATCCGTAAAAATCTGATAGAGCACAAACTGCTGCCATTAGGAGCGTCTCGTAATACAGAGGACGGTGATTTGCTGTTACCTGGAGGGGCCACCATTCTTTGCCACTTCTGGAACAGACAGGTCTTTAGACAGTCTCTCGGGCTGAGGTTGTAGGTCTTGTGTCGGGACATTAGCTCTTGCATCGGCTCCAGAATGACACACAGCTAAGAGAAACACACACAAGAAAAGTAATAATTTACTGTCAGTTAAACCATTTTAAACATTTAACAAAAACATGTAAAATCACACCACGGGTTGCCTGAAATTCACACGGATACACATACACACAAATCATTTCCCATTGACAGGATCGTATCCCAACACTGCTGTATCCTCTCACTTCCACAGGTCCAGGGAAACAATCTCTGGATCCGGGCCCACAGAGCAGGGCTATTTCTAGTCTGAATGCGAGGAAACCTACAGGCTTCCTTGTCCATCTCTCCGAACAGTGGTCTTGTTGCGTCCGAGCACAGGAAACACCCTTGGTGTGGATTTACTGATAAATGCGATGAGACTAATGCAGGTTTTTCAAGCGACGCTAATGAGTCACTTCTACGAGGTATTTTATAGCACACCAAAGTAAGGATCGTGAGAAATTACCCCGGTGAGAGCAAAAATGATCTTGTTTACAGGAATTACAGTGTGCTGCTAAAATCCCTGAGGTTGACCCCTCAATTAAGTCAGTCAAAAAATTATGAATGATTAATCTTTTTCAGAGCCCATTAAGTATATGTTTTTTTTTTTTTTTTAGAAATAAAAATAGATGACAAACAACCTGACTGTATATAATATATACACCATGGCTGATCAAGTGCAATGAAATATATTAATTAATTGCCACACTGTGCTGCTGAAAATATATAATACAGCTGAAATATATAATGTACAAAACCCCTCTGTCCAGTCCAATAGTGTAAAAAACAGGTGCAGATTTGGCTGAAGGCACACAGACTTGCTGTTACAAGAGCTCCGTCTAATCCAAATTTAATTCACAATTCGGCTTAGGCTGCACTCCTGCATTTTAACTCTGCATTTATAAGCAAAGCTGTGCGTTTAATGCGTGGAACAACAACGGAGAAAGACACACTCAGTGGGAAAAAAACGGTTGTTCCGAAAACCTTGATTAAGCCTTTTTTTCTCTATTTTCCCAGCAGCTCGCTATAAACAAGTTTGTGTTTTGCTGAGCTCAAACTCAGTGCAGAGAGAGACCCACAATGCCGCATCTCAAACGGGAACGCTCATTAATGTTATGCTAATTTTCTCTATCCAATTCATTTTCTCTCCCTCTCTTTTTCTCCCATTTGCAAAACGGAGCTGTCACTCAAACTGAAATGATGAGAATAAACAAAGCCGCCATGAAGCTGGCTAATAAATTCTGAGCAGTTTTAACACACACACACACACGTTTACTTAGCTATCTAAATGGGGAAATTCCATAGGCGTAATGGTTTTTATACTGTACAAACTGTATATTCTATCACCCTACACCTAAACCTACCCCTTACAGAAAACTTTCTGCATTTTTACACTTTAAAAAAAACTTTGTTTACTTTATATTTATACCAGTTTTACAAATGAGGACGTCCCCAAAGGTAGGTTTTTTGGAGATTTTGTCATGTTTAGCTCACTTTTGGGTACAAATTTGTCCCCAAAATATGGTTAAGTAGGTACACACACACACACACACACAGTTTTAGTCACTTTTTAGTCACATATAAATGTATAAAATGCACAAATACATACATAGTTTAAATATTTTTTTTCAATATACATTTTTCAATATCTATGCACAGTCTAAGAATTAACAGCAACATACAAAAATTTAATTGCTGTTTTTGTTTGGACAAGGTATCAGGGTAATATCATGGGTTTTTAGACATATACTCTAGTTACTAGGCTAGTATACAGCAGCGGATCTAACTTTTTTACTTTAATGCTCCCCGTTGTCTAACACAATATTCTAAGTTCCCCCCAATATTATAAAATGATTTCAGTTTTTGGAAGGGAGAAAAAAAAAAGAATTATGATTTCAGTTTGATTTTATGTGTTTTTCAGCACTTCAATTTAGATTATAGCTAGATTATTTTAAAATATCAATAATAATTCATTAATATAAAAGTCATCCTGCAGCTCCCTGGTTGAGAACTGCTGATATATAGGGTACCAAAATGCCATGGTATTTTCATCTGATGCCATCAACACACCATGGTATCTCCACATTACTTTTTTGTAAGGGAAATTGAACAAATGAACTATTTTTGTTCTGCCTACCCTGAGGTAGTTAAGGGTGAAGTTGGTCAGTCCCATGCGGGTGATGTTTTTTGAGAGCTGCTCCAGGACTTGAGGGTCTTGTGCCTGCAAGTGGACAAAAAAGGAACCTTATAACTTTATACAAACCCCCCAAAACCAAAGCAGGTTACTGACCAAAAGCAACACATATGATGCTTGTTCTTCATGCTTGTTTTATGAGACCCTGGATGTGGCCACATATTCAGGGTTGTCAGATCTTTATTTTTCTTTGAATATCTGAGGGACTTTCAATGTCTATGGTGGTTGTGGCACTGGATGAAATGCTTTTTGTGTGCTGGAGAGATTCCAGTGATGCAATTTATCCGAATCTCTGTGATTACACTGAATACATTTCTGATTCAGATTTGGGACATTGAATCAGGAGTGTGCTGCAGCTGCTAATTAATATTGATTGACTAAATGTAAATTGAAATTTTATAGTGCATTTCACTATGAATTACAAACTAAAGCTGTTTGTGTACTTACTGGGAAATCATTGACCAGATTCATTAAAGTAAATTGTGTTAAGCAGCGTGAGTTTAATCACATATCAATGACATCAACCAATCATAGAGCTCCTGTCATTTGATTGGTCAAGGCAGCCTAAAATAGCAAGGTATAGAGCATGTGAAATGCGGTTCCTCACTTTGCTCATATTCTCATTAGCCTTGATCGGATGAGTTTGACTCAATTTCTGTGCAACGTTACCCTTGTGTACGAGAATGAGACGATCAAACATGCTGCAGTAACTTTTGCACTATCCCTGTCAAAAATCTTTCAAAGCCCTTTCTCCCTCATTCACTCTCTCTCCCTCTCCACCGAAACACAGGGCCCCAAAGGGCCCAATTTAAGAGCATGTGAATTTCACAAGTTGCTGTGAACAAACTTTCTAAAACTACTCTATTTCTGAATCTACAAGGAGGAGAAATGAGTTAAAACTCGAATGTGGTTTAAAGCTCAATATATTGGGCTTAAAAAAGCAATGAGTCATTAAAAGTTGAGTTTTATAAGGAGAAAATGATACAAACCCCAGGTTTTCAGTTACTTTATTTCCTTCATCACAGTATGTCAGCTGTATTCATTACTCACTATAAATTACTCATTTGACCTTTTGATTGTACATTTTTATTTTTCATCCAAGACAGCTTTTATGTCTATGAATAAACTGGTTGTAAAAGTAATTTCTTCATTTATGCCATATGTAAAAAAAAAAATTATAAAGTATAGCAAGTAAGAATAATTATTTTATAATGATATACTGATATTATGATATATTGTCTAAACTGGATGCCCCACTCTATTTCTGACCTACTTCAGTAAAAATGTACAAATGGATTCTCAACTTTTGCTTTGATACGTACAGTGACTACGATAGTGCCTGGTATCGACACGTGTTAGGGTGCACTCATGATCTGAGTCCAAAATCTTAACTTTATTTTTTCTTTTTATTTGAAAATTGATGGATGCAAACCAAAATATAAAATTATTCATAATAAGTTGGACATTAGTGCAAAAACAAACTATGAATTTGAAATATTTTAAAGTAGAAAACAATTATTTGAATAACTGTTATATATTTCATAATATTAATATTTTTACAGTACTTTTGATCAAATAACAGCCTTGGTGAGCATAAAAGATTTCTTTCAAAAACATTAAAATGTCTTACCATTCCCAAAATTCTTTAAGGCTTTCTCAATTTTTTAAACATAAGCTCGTCATGTGACATTATTAATATCATTATTAATTTCATATATCATACATTTGAGTAAAAAAAAAAAAAATTTAAAACAGTAAAACTAAATATTATAAAATGAATAGCCTTGCAAAGGAGCTGATATACTGCACACACACCTGCAACCAAACCATTTGATAGCAGAGTCCTAGGATGGAGTGATGATATCAAACTCACATGCATGGCGAGAATGCTCCGTGGGATAAGTTCCCGATACTGTCTGATGCTGAAGTGCCATGTCTTGATTCTCATCAGATCATCGAAGGCGAACTCCAGAATCAACCGGCCCTCTGTACACACCTGAGAATGCAAACATTCAGAAACCTATAATGTATTTAAAGACTACGGACATTAAAGACTAGGTCTCTTTCTCATCATGAAGAAATAAGTTTAGTCAAAAAATGCAAACTCAGAGAGTGACAGAATGCATCACCTTAACGCAGGTGATATTTTTCAGATATTATGTCAGAGTAGTTGGGCATTTCAAACCAGATGATTGAGTTTCGAAGCCATTTCCTAATAAAAGGTGTTTATGTTGTATACCTGAACTGAAGGCCAAAAAAATTGAAAATCTGGAGACGAGCTTACACAAACACAAAACAACAAAATGCTGAATACATGGAGAGGTCATTAACCATTAGCAATCACACACACAAAAAAAAAACAGGATGAGAAAAACATTTTGCTGAATTTAGTGCTGCACTACTCGTAGCCACCAATGTTCTGTTGCTGGGGCAACCGGAGGAGGAGGAGGTGGAAGGGAGGGAGAAGAAGGGGGGTTGGGGGTGGGAGCGTCAGCTGATTAGTTGGCATGGCAACGGCAAAGATGTAATCCCACCAGAACCACTCTAATCAATGCCCTCAGCACAGATGGTCCCTGGAGGATCAACAAGAAAAGTGGCTGGCGGGAGAGCACAGCGCCATCACATGACCACACTCTTTCACATTCTCTCGCTCACTCTCCCCACTTTTTTCATCTTCTGTATGCTTGGAGACGAGCTTACACAAACACAAAACAACAAAATGCTGAATACATGGAGAGGTCATTAACCATTAGCAATCACACACACAAAAAAAAAACAGGATGAGAAAAACATTTTGCTGAATTTAGTGCTGCACTACTCGTAGCCACCAATGTTCTGTTGCTGGGGCAACCGGAGGAGGAGGAGGTGGAAGGGAGGGAGAAGAAGGGGGGTTGGGGGTGGGAGCGTCAGCTGATTAGTTGGCATGGCAACGGCAAAGATGTAATCCCACCAGAACCACTCTAATCAATGCCCTCAGCACAGATGGTCCCTGGAGGATCAACAAGAAAAGTGGCTGGCGGGAGAGCACAGCGCCATCACATGACCACACTCTTTCACATTCTCTCGCTCACTCTCCCCACTTTTTTCATCTTCTGTATGCTTCTCCTGCTCTCTGAATCTGTTTTTGTTTGTCTCATTCTTTCTCCATCTCTCCTTTTTTGTCTTTCCATCCTTCGTTCAGCAATATCTCTCAACATTGTAACATGCTGAGGAAAAAGCAAAGTGAAAATGAAAGCATCTGTCTTTCCCTTTCCCTCTGTACTGTACTGTACTGTACTGCAGTGTCCAATATTGGATATACTGTTCTGTTGTTGTTTTTTTCTGCCATGACGTCATTTCCACCCCATCTGAAATCATCATTTACTTTGTGAAGGAAATTACATTTTGCAGTCTCCTTAGTCTTGATATGGTTAATTTCATAGCTAGCATTTTTATGTATCAAAAATACACACAATAACATGTTATTTTCACAGATGTAAACCTTGATTGCAAATAACATGCCTTTGGAAAAAATGTTAACAAGTTGGTTTAAAAGTACACTAACTTTTGAACAAATTTTATTGGGTGAAAAAATTGTTGACAGTTGAAATTTGTGTAAAATCTGATATTATTTTCACATACTAAATACTGAAAAGGCATTTACTTAGGTTCTCATAGTTTTAAACATTGGTAATTTTATAATTTTATTATTTCATAGATTGTGATTGTTAGTCTGGGTGTGGGATTGGGTAAAACTAAATCTACAGATAAAAGCCATTTGAAAAGTGCCAAAAATAATTAAATAATGCATGGTGAAATAAAATAATAAAATACAATAAAAAACAAAAAATGCATACAATACAATAAAAATAACATTAACAGTTCTCAAGACATTCTTTTGCCTTCATATAAAAATGAAAATGGTGAAATATGTTAGTTTTGATTAAATCAATCAATCAGTCAATCAAACGAACAACACCTGGGGCATAAAAGTGCCTGTAGATGAAAAGAACTAAATATATGAATGAAATTTTCTCCAATTGTGTACAAATATGCAAATAACTGCAAAATATCTGCTATTAGGTTTTTGACAATTTCTCTGAATACAGCACTTGATTAATAAAGTACAGCTGTGATTTTGTAATCAGTGGCTCAAAGACTAGTGGGTCTCAATTCCTCTGTAATGATAAGTACACGGGCTCTTGTATGGATTAGAGTGGATTACTACATATCAGTGTGTGAAAATAATCCAAAGTGCTTGATGGACAAGGTGGAAACATAAAATCTGTTGATAAGTGGTTTAACCCTCTGATGCATGATGTCCACTACAGCTGACAGAACTTTAAAAGCTATTTGTAACCACTGAGGGTGTGACGTTATATCCAAACCACCATGGGCCGATGGCCTTTGAACCGTTCTCATAATTCTACAATATGACTGTCCTCTTTATATGTCATTGTATTTTTTATTATTACCATTTATGACAGCAAGAATTCAATCTGCAAAAGTGGTGAAGCATCAAGTAGCTCTATCTTATATTCCAGACAGCCTTTCCTGAGGCATAAACCCTCACACAAATAGAAATACAACAGTTATAATGTCAAATGGAAGTGATCTTTATAGATCAATTGCAAACTGCATATATAATGAGTAAAACAGTTATGCATAAAAAATGACCATGGCTTGTAATTTTGTCTCCACCTTTCAAATGCAGTGAAATGTTTGTGTTATGCTTGCTTTGGTGTCCTTGTTTAGTGCATTCAGACTGTAATGCTGAAATAAAATCTTACCAACTTGCTTCTATTATTATCATCATTTTTTTTACTATGACAAGGAAACTAATCAAAAACTAAAGTATATGACAACACACAGAGTGAGTACTAAGTAATAGATTCCAAAGCTGCCTGAAATATGTCACGAGGATTCCTAACGACCTCCATCAGTAAACACATAGAATAATGGCTGTGATTAAAGTAGTAAATTATCACGCCTGCCATGTTTGTTTGTTCTATTAGACAGTTTATGGGGTTTATCACAGGGAATGTAAGAACTGAATGAAACAGATAACTGTGTAATTTCTCCTGCACTTTGAGGTTACGATAATGAGCAAAAAAGCACAAGGAGAACAAAGAACGCATGTGTTGTTGACAAAAAGAGGTGTATCAGCACCTCATCATCTACAGTATTAATTCATTTCAAAACATTGTGCCTGTTTAGAACATGGTGTCACACTCACACACACACACTCACACACACACACACACACACACACACACATACACTCTCCCTCTTTACCTTGGTGAACATGGGCTTGCCGTGTTGTGTGACCATGGTGCACTGATCGCAGTCTACAGTGATGCAGGAGTTGTGGAAGGACTCTTTGGAGTGTTTCAGGATGTAGTAGAGGTCTGACACGCCACCCTCAAAAACCGTACTGAAGTAACGAGGAATGAGCGTCCGCCCGATTGCTGAGGAGGAAAACAAGATGTCATTTACATTGCATTGCATTTTGTTGAATGTATTCCTAAAATGACTCGAAATGTCTCCATATCTCTTAATTTCTCACTGTTTGTTACGCTACATTATTAACAAATAAGACTGGTGTCCTACATCCAAGCAATTTCTTGTATCTTTCTTGAGATACAGTCATGTATGAATTAAAAACGAACAAAAACTGTTCCTGAATTCCCTCAAATGGTGTCACCGTGCATCAGCACTGACATAGTAAGACTGGGAATTTTTGATAACAATTGTTATATATTAGCCTAACTGATATGAAATATTATAATTTGTTTTTGCAAACTGTGTTTACAGTAACCTGCCTGTGGTCTTACAAAAAGTTGAGTTGGAATACTTATTCTTCCCTGCAGCTGGAGATAATTATGCAACTTTTTTTCTGTTGTTGTTTAACAATGAACAAAGACAGAGCCCCTGTCTGGATGTGTGGCCTCAGGTTGATCTGCACTGTTCGATTTTTTTTTTCTTAGCTTGTATTCTTGCTTCACTACAAAAAACTATAGAATCCATTATGTACATACTGCAACAAATACTTTTCTTAATCAGTATTTTTGTCAAGGTTTCTAATAAAAATGTTAAATTAAATTTTTTTTAAATGAATTGATAAGTAAAATAGCATAAGATCTTGAATATATCTTAATGTAAGATTTTTAAACAAGCATAACGAATTAACATAGATCTCACTAAATTCAGATCGAAAAGGGGAAAAAAAAGAGTAATGAAAAAATAATTTATTTATTATTACCATTCAAAGGTTATTTTTTTCAAAATGATTTTTTATGTTTTTGAAGTTTCATCAAATCTGAAATTATTTAATAAAAAATACAGTAAAAACAGTAATATTATGAAATATCATTACATATATTTTAACATGTAATTTATTCCTGTGATTCAAAGCTGAATTTTCAGCAGCCATTACTCCAGTCTTCAGTGTCACATGATCAGAAATCATTCTAATATGCTAATTTGCTGTTCATTTTTATTATTATCAATTTTGAAAACATATGCTGCTTAAAATTTTTGTGGAAAAAGAATAAAAGTCTTATTTCTGGTCATTATAATGCATCATTCTGATTTAAAAGTATACATTTTTTTTTTTTTTTAAATAAAAACATGCTGACCCCCAGCTTTTGAATGGAAGTGTATATATATATATATATATACACACATATCAGTACCTTTGGGTTACGAGTCCGACTCTCTAACCATTAGGCCACGACTTCCCCAGAACGAACTGTTCTATAAATATCTATATTATAAAAATGTATAGACATACATATATCTTGGTCACCCATTGAAAAGCTTTACAAAACATTTTAATGTGCATTTAGCTGGACATCTTTGGCCAAGAAAGAAGCAGACACGCCCACAGAAACAACTTGTACTTTTTGCGAATGGCTTTGCAGTGTTAACTTATCATTTTAATATTGAAACTGAACGGACGAGCAGCCTTATCCAGCTTAGCGTCTGATTTCAGGCAGAAATAATCCATTTTACAGTCAAACTCCCCTTTGAGAGAAATTATGTTTGTGCCACCAGCCCTGAGGAAGCGGAACGGGGGTGGTGGAGGAAAAGAGAGAGAGAACTTCATTTACCCAGCTTCCCTTAAGACAGCCGCCACTGCCGCCACCGGTTAAAACTGCACGGGCAGAAGGAGAAAATGAAACAGCTGCAAACGCGGCCTGTTTCTTAAATTGGCTAAAGTCTGGCATGACTAAATCAACACATAAATACTTGGCAGGGGGAGAGAGTGAGAAAAACGGGAGAAGAGGAGAGAGTGGAGGGAGAGAGAGCCCTAGCTTGAGTGTATAAATGAAGGTCTCCCTAGTGGTTAAGACACAGAATGAGCCGACGACGGGAGCTGACTGTTAATGAGTGAGTGCGAAAGAGAGCGGTTTGAAGGGACAGTGAAAATAAATATGAATCACCCATGAATGAAAGAACGGCACAGAATGTAGGCAAATAAAGTGCTACAGGGAAGGACGAAAGTGAGAGAGATACAAAATGAAAGGCTGACAGGCAGGGTGACAGCAAGGGGTGTCATGCTGAAGGGAGATGTTGTTACTGAGGGCACACCTGATTGCCCGCTAAAGTTCAAGAGCACTGTGGCATAGCGGCCCCTATGCCTAACCATGGGGCATAAAATCACAGACACACTTGCACACACCAAAAATAAGAGACGAGTGTGTGTGTGGTACCAGGGCAGCCTGAACACACAAGAAGCTCTATAATACCTAGAGAAAGCTATCTGTTAGCATTCACATTCCTCTAAATAGCCACCGATCAGCTGGCGCTCCAGAAATATGGGTGCTCAGTTCTGGGCACAGAACTGGGTTTTTGAGCCAATCACCTAAGCCGTAAATGCCATGTAACTAATTAATAGTAATAAAATGACATAATGACAATGCTGATTGTAAGTCCAACAAACAAACAGTCACTGGCAAAACCCCTATTTAATAATGAAATATTACTAATATCATGAAATTATAGAATTTATTAAAAATATAGAAATACAATAAAAAATTAAAATGTATAGAAATATAACATATGTATTTATATGTATACATTTTAAATTTCTGTGTTTCTGTTATAGATTTCTATTTTTTTTTTTAAATGCTGAACTTTCTATTCATCAAAGAATCCTGAAAAAACATATCATGGTTTCTACAAAAATATTAAGCAGCACAATTTTTAGCATTCATAATAATAAGAAATACCGTATTGGCCCGAATATAAGATGACCCTGATTATAAGACGACCCCCCTTTTTCCAGATGTACCTTTTGGAAAAAGGCTTTTTAAAAAACAAATTTTTTTTTTCTCAGTAAAACACATTTTGTCTTCAATTATTATCATATTACATATTTGTCCTATTTTAATTTTTGTTTTGAAAGTATGATAAAAACTGGTAAAATGTACCAACAATCACATTGAAAAAATATACACTTTTTGATATACTATTAAAAAAAAAAAAACAGGTAGCCCATCTGAATTAGGACATTTAGGCTATCCATCTAATAGTAGTCTACCAAAATCTTATTAACAGTAGAAGTTAAATCTTACTGTAGTCGTCAAATCTTGGTACTGTCTTACGTTTTAAAATCACAAAGGGAGTTTGGTCCCATCAGGCTAACATGACAGTCACGACTCATGCAGCTGTAAGGTTTTCTGCTTCTTTAGTTTTTACTCGCGATCTTTACAACACGCATTACATTACGTATTTAATGGCACACTCGTTTTATGCGTATTTGGCGCCACCTATTGTTGTGGGTGTATTATTGACATGTCAAAGTCTAGACCCTGAATATAAGACGACCGCGTTTTTTCAGATGTATTTCCAAGAAAAAAATATCGTCTTATATTCGGGACAATACGGTAAATATAAGAGGGTTGAGAATTTTAAAAAGAAAGTTTTATATATATATATATATATATATATATATATATATATATAC
>NW_015624541.1:499115-514830 GCF_001515625.1 Sinocyclocheilus rhinocerous | reverse complement strand
AAGATATACTAAACTATATTTGATTGTGCTAAATTGGAACTATTGCAAGTAAACTTCAGGTACACTTTAAATATTTTGCATTTAAAGACTGATATTATTCAAAGATTCAATCATCACCAACAGTGACATTAAACACATTTTAGGCTTAATATTAAGAAATGTGCATTGTGCAAAAGTAGTACTTCAAATACAGTTTCATAATTTTTATAGCAAGTCTCGAGCGAATATCAGTAAATATGTTAATAGATTAAAACTTTGAAATGAATGTATTTTAAATATTACGTTTTTACTATGGTTAAACATAAACCTTATTAAATAAAGCAAACTTATTTTGTTTATTATTTCTAACAGCCATTTTCTATATTTCACATTAACACATTTACAGTTTTACACACATTTATACACTTCACGTGAGATGAAACACATTAGCTCTTTCTACTGTACTGAGAATGTCACGATGGATTCAGGCTAATCTTTACTCGGCCTGAAATGTGAAGCGAAATGATCATGTTTCTGAGTACGCTCAACAGATGTGAACACACACACACACTGTCAGTGAGAGAAATTTAGTCTCTCATTTGCACGTTTCTCAGACCATTAATCCACTGTAATCTCTCATTTCATTTAAGATGATTGTCATGCGCTCTTGAATACAGGGTGGTCTCTTAGCTCTGTCGTCATTCATGACAATGGCTGCACATCTGCGCTGAGCAAACATGAGTTACGAGCAGATTACAATCCCTATTCAAACCCTGCGTAATCTTGGGTAATCAGCATCAGCCTACTGTGCAGTCCACCCATGTACCATAAAGCATATCATTAAGGTTTAGGGTTTATGGCTCGGTGCTTGTTCAGAGGATGACCTATTGACAAACAGACAGATTGCATGGCAACTACATCACCTCAATGTCATTTCCTGTCCCTGTGCAGAAGGGGTTTACTGTCTCGCAGGTTTAGCAACAGCACACTTTTTTAAGGAAGGCAAACACCTCAAAAATAAAACGAATACATTTAAAAAATGAAAATGTATTTTCAATTATTAATTATCAAATTCATTTATCTTTATAATAATGGTCCTTAACATAGGCTTCATTTTTGTTCTTTTGTTCTTCTTCTTCTTCTTTTTTTTTTGAGATTTTAATGACAATTTCATCTGCATTTCACATGACTGTGATTCAAAAATAGACATTAAAATTAAATAAATAAAATGTAGTACCGTATTGGCCTGAATATAAGACGACCCTGATTATAAGACGACCCCCCCTTTTTCCAGATGTACCTTTTGGAAAAAGGCTTTTTAAAAACCAAATCTTGTTTTTTCTCAGTAAAACACATTTTGTCTTCAATTATTTTCATATTGCATATTTTTCCTATTTTAATTTTTGTTTTGAAAGTATGGTAAAAACTGGTAAAATGTACCAACAATCACATTTAAAAAATATACACTTTTTGATATACCATTAAAAAAAACAAAAAAAAAATAGGTAGCCCATCTGAATTAGGACATTTAGGCTATCCATCTAATAGTAGCCTTCCAAAATCTTATTAACAGTAGAAGTTCAATCTTACTGTAGTCTTCAAATCTGGGTACTGTCTTACGTTTTAAAATCACAAAGAGAGTTTGGTCCCATTAGGCTAACGTGACAGTCACGACTCATGCGGCTGTAAGGTTTTCTTTTTCTTTTGTTTTTACTCGCGATCTTTACAACACGCATTACATTACGTATTTCATGGCACACTCGTTTTATGCATATTTGGCGCCATCTATTGTTGTGGGTGTATTATTGACATGTCAAAGTCTAGACCCTGAATATAAGACGACTGCGTTTTTTCAGATGTATTTCCAAGAAAAAAACATTGTCTTATATTCGGGACAATACGGTACTTTTGGATACTAAAATTATACAGTGGCAAAATGTTAACAATTTATTTGGTCAGAATTAGTTGTTTTGCACATAAAATTGGTGTTGTTACATTCTCTATCAGCAAGGACTAACTGGATTATGCCAACCAAACAAACATTGTCTTGGTCCATTAGCATCATATGGCCAGACTATAAATACACAGTAACATGTTGCCAATACATGTTTCTGTTATTATATTTTTTCATGAAAATTTATAGAAATACCAATATACCATGCAGTGATTGATCTCCACTGTGACAAAAACATAGAACATAGATGTTCTATAAGTAGGACTAAGACTCAGCACCTACAAACGAATCTCCACATAACTGAAATATAGGCCTATGCATTTAACCTGTAACCTCTTGTGCCAGTAACAACAAATAAAACAGAAAATACTTCCCTCAGGTCATTTTTATAGTAAGCTTAATTTATCCACTTATTCTGACACCTGTATTCATAATCATCTATGCCAGACGAGATAGAAATGGCAAACAATGTCCTGCTGCGATGTAGATTTCCCTTTGCCGCCTGTAGAGGGAGCACTTCAAACAACCTCTCTTTAAAATAAAAGTTAGTAGCCTCAGCAGGAAAAGTTAGCCTCAGCAGGATTCTGACAATAACCCACATGCTTTTGTGAATCTTTTTTGTCTGAGCATGTGCGGCTCTTTTTGCGTGTTGTGAAAGGACTTCAGACTGATTGGCCCACCTACAGAAGCGAGCACTCCAGAGATTGGATTAAGCAGTCACTTGTTTCGGCTAACACGTTGTGCAACATATGCCTCTCAAGTAATGTGTACCCAAACACGCAATTTACAAATAATTAACGTCGTGTTAATTAGGCACATTAATTCACACTGAGCATAGGCTCCAGGACAGATGCCAACACTCGCAGCCAAAAAGACAAGAGAGGAGTTCAGTTTCAAGTGGCACAGTAGACGGGGAGGAGAGTGTGAGAGGAACAGAGAGAAAAGAGAGACAGTCAAAGACACAGAGGGGTGGACAGAAAGGTTATGCACTGAGACAGGCAAAACATGAGTAAATAAAGACAAACAAAAGTGATTTTGCATGCAAAACAAAGGTCAACCTTTTCTCTTTTTTCAAATTAAAAAACGTGTGATTATTTTCTCATCCTCACGTTGTTCCAAAACCACGTCTTTTTGTCTTCCGTGAAACACAAATTCTGAAGATTTGTACCAGTCGCTCTTATCATATTACAATGAAACGTCCAAGCTTCATACAAGACACAAAAGCACCATAAATGTCATAAAAGTGGTCCATATGACTAGTGCACTATATTTCATGTCCTCAGAAGTGATAGCTTAGTGTGATGTACACACCAAAATTAAAGTTGCATTCAATGAAAAATTTGGACATATGCTCTTGCTGCATTCAATCAGATTCTTTTCAATCAGGGGAAAAAGTGTGCATTGTGAAAAGAAAAGAGAAGTGAGTTCTCTCCATAAACTTAGCCTGAACTATACTTCATCACTTTTAATTTTGTAAACCTGGAACCACAGAGCTGAGTTATAAAACACCTCAAAAGATTTTGAAATAAAAAGGAAAAAGTGCAGAGCCACTCACACTCTCAGTTCTGAAACCTTGAGAGCTCACTTCTGATTCGAAGCCTGTTAAAAAATGTAGGCAACTTAATTATGAACTTGTCACTCAGGGGGGGGGGGGGCAGATGACAGTATAGAAAATGACAATTAATTAAATACTGAAAAGGATCAATACAAAGAGTTTTCAATAATTATTATAATTATTCAAATAATGATTATTTACTCCAAACTAGGGATGCACCGATACCGATACCCGATACTGCGCTCCTGTACTCATACTCATAAAAATGCTCCGATACCAAAAGCCGATACCACACAGCATGTAAACAGTGCTGAGTCCAGACAAAGAAACACCGACAACAGAACAACAGAGAGCATAATAGAGTTATTAGAGATTAAGGATGTCTATGAAGTATATGCATGTAATTAATATAATGTTAAACATTCAATATTCATGCCTGTATAGCTGATGTGTGCGAGCTGATAAGCAAAGCACGCTGAGTGGATTGAGTGCGTGGCGGCACAGATGCGCGAGCTTGTCGAGCAAATATCCCTTTCTCACAGATATCACTGGAAAGTTTGCAGTTCGGTCGGACATGTCAAAAGCGAGTAAGTAAAACAATGCACAAGTTACTAAAGTTACTTAATGGTAAGGAGAGAGAGAGAGAGAGAGAGAGAGAGAGAGCGCACATGTGTTGCATCATTTGGATTAAAACTAAATCGTAAATATAAAACAAACAAAAATTATAGGGGCATTCACAATAAACAACACTTATTTTAAACGTCAAACATAGCTGACTTTCAGGGCAGGACTTAGGTTATGGGATTGAGGTTATGTTTGGGCCCTATACCTATACACTACAAATGCCCTCAACCAGAACATCATTATGGAGTAATACAACATACACAAAAATTAAAATATGAACCTCAAAGCATATATAGTACAATTAATATGCAACATGTCTAGCCTAGTCAAAGTTTAGATGTAATATTAAATAGCCATTATAATATAATAAACAGGATGTGTTCTCTCAGTTGAGAGATCAAAACCCTGAAACTACACTGAGCAAAAAAAAAGAGATCTATTAGTATTTTAAAAATTGATTGTCATAGCGAATAAATTTAATCAAATTCAATCCGAATAAAAATACATATTGGCTATTAACAATCAAATGAAATCACTATCAACAAAATCCATAGACAGATTCTGCATAAATTATGTTAAGTTTAAATATAACATTTGAATGTAGAAATATTAAATGATTGCAAAAATGAAATAAGCTACTTTTTTAAATATGAAACTACAACCGCCAGTAGGTGGCAGCAAGTACCTGTTTTAATGAGTGAGTTGAATATTTAATCAACCGATTCGTTTAAAATGCTAATTCATTTAACTTTGCTAACGACTGTACTTATAGCCTGACTGAATCATTTACTGGTTCATGTAACGCTGAGGAACAAAACATCGTGATGCTCCGAGACACAGCGGTTCTGCTGTTTGATCTATTTTCTTTTTGATGGAGCAAAATGGTATTTTGTGTCTGAAAGTTACTCAGTAACTTGTTGTTGAGAGAGAGAGAGAGAGAGAGAGAGAGAGAGCGCACATGTGTTGCATCATTTGGATTAAAACTAAATCGTAAATATAAAACAAACAAAAATTATAGGGGCATTCACAATAAACAACACTTATTTTAAACGTCAAACATAGCTGACTTTCAGGGCAGGACTTAGGTTATGGGATTGAGGTTATGTTTGGGCCCTATACCTATACACTACAAATGCCCTCAACCAGAACATCATTATGGAGTAATACAACATACACAAAAATTAAAATATGAACCTCAAAGCATATATAGTACAATTAATATGCAACATGTCTAGCCTAGTCAAAGTTTAGATGTAATATTAAATAGCCATTATAATATAATAAACAGGATGTGTTCTCTCAGTTGAGAGATCAAAACCCTGAAACTACACTGAGCAAAAAAAAAGAGATCTATTAGTATTTTAAAAATTGATTGTCATAGCGAATAAATTTAATCAAATTCAATCCGAATAAAAATACATATTGGCTATTAACAATCAAATGAAATCACTATCAACAAAATCCATAGACAGATTCTGCATAAATTATGTTAAGTTTAAATATAACATTTGAATGTAGAAATATTAAATGATTGCAAAAATGAAATAAGCTACTTTTTTAAATATGAAACTACAACCGCCAGTAGGTGGCAGCAAGTACCTGTTTTAATGAGTGAGTTGAATATTTAATCAACCGATTCGTTTAAAATGCTAATTCATTTAACTTTGCTAACGACTGTACTTATAGCCTGACTGAATCATTTACTGGTTCATGTAACGCTGAGGAACAAAACATCGTGATGCTCCGAGACACAGCGGTTCTGCTGTTTGATCTATTTTCTTTTTGATGGAGCAAAATGGTATTTTGTGTCTGAAAGTTACTCAGTAACTTGTTGTTTATTGTACATTTATGATCGTGCAGATATTCGGAAAACCAGGACTCTTGTTTGTGTGATAGGCTAACTCCTATATCATAGGCATATGTTATAAAAACAGAAACTCATTAAATGGTTATTTTTTTTAATCATTTTGATGACATTTCTGCCCCACTATGTGTGATGGCAGAGAGACGGGAGCGAGCGCTCAAAACACAAATATAATGTAGAATCATCCTCTTTAAAGAAATGAGACCAAGAAGCCTACAGCAACTCTGAAGCAGTTGCAGGACATTTCTGACAAAGAGTGGTCATTGTGTGCATGTGACAACAATATCACAAATTCTCCACAAATGTGGCTTGAATGGGAGAGTTGTAAGAAAAAAGCCACTCCTCAAGAAAGGCCACAAGCAGTCATGACTGAGCTTTGACAAAACACACCTTGAAGAATCGGGCAGATGAGTCAAAATTGAATTAAATGGCCTCAACACCAAACAATATGTCTGGCATAAATCCAATACAGCTCACCATCCAAATAACAGCATTCCTACAGTAAAGCACGTAGGTGTTTTTTTAAATTTTTTTCTGATATGTTGGTGTTACATCTTTCACTTGGATGTTATAAGTAGCACTGAGTAAATGCAGCTGGATAAAACAAAAACTGTCATCTTCATTTCAGGCTGCAAAGCAACACAATGGGATTATTTTAAAGGGGGGTGATTCTTTTCTATACCCACTGTATATGATGCACAGTTGCTGCCAATCTAAAGCATTTAATTTAATTTAGGATGCTGCTTCAGAGGTCCACTGCCTCAAAAAGTAAACAGCGAGGCAACTCACTGTGGCTGGCTCTCCGCAGGTGAAATCCCATTTAAAAAACAGGTGAATATTTTTAGAATTGAGAAAATCATTAGTTGTGCTTCAGCATTATGGGAAGGAAATATTGAACACCCACTTTTTTTAGGACACACTGTGACTTTCCAAACAGCGGGCCAAAAAATGCACACTCCTGCCTGCTGTGAGCGAGCTAAACTTTATTTCCACCATTACAAATAACTCGTTATTTATAAAGCGTGCCGTAAGCACTTACGAGGTCGTACCAACAAATGTGTAAGCGAGTAAAAATGAAGAAATGGTGTCAAAGCACAGTGCAACAGTGAACTGACTGACTGCAAGAAGCATGCGCGATTTTCATTTCGCGCGAGACATTCGCAGTCAGGGTTCCAAAAAGAATGTGGTTTATAAAAAAGGATAAAAAAAGAGAAGAACAGCTCTCGCCCTGCCTTTCCTTGTCAGTAATTATCTCTCTGGGGACAATCGCTCCATTCCGAAACACAACCCACACTTACATTCTCTCTCTCTTTCTTTCTCTCTTTCACACACACAAATTCTAAGCCTAAAATGCAGAAGCAGCTCCCATGACTCTGTGTTTTACCCTCTCTGGTGGGACAACACTGAAGTTGAATGTGTGAATTATGAATAGATAATGATTAGGTATCAGTTCAAATAGAGATGTGAGAATACACAGTCTGCCCCTCTCAGAGGAAGACTTGTCGAGGTGAAACTGGAATAATATATACCAGAGAGATGATTTGTCAAAGGATTGCTTCTGCTATCTAGCTGAACATTTGCTAGTTTCCAGTTCAAACAAATGTTAACCTCTGTTTGAAATAATTCTGTTGTTTGCAATATGCAATTCAAAATGTTCTGTCAAAAAACGCAAGTAATAAATCAATATTAAAATAAAAAACAACAACATAATAGCAGTCTTTCTACAGTGTCTATATTACCAAGAACTTAATTCAGAACCCAGACCTAAATGAAAAATTCTACATGCAACTGCTTTCATTTCAAATTAAATTTTTTCAGTAAGGAGGATGCATTAAATTGATCAAACGTGACAGTTAAAGCTGGGGTAGGCAGTTTCTGTGCTACTAGTGTCATCTAGCAGAACTACAATAATAAAGCATGTTTTTAGACAAGCTTTGCAAATGCCACTTTTGTGCTTCACGCCTCACCCAACTCAAACATCACAAACACGGCTCTTACGAGTCTATAAAAGTCAAGGCATGTCTCAACAGGTAAAAGTAGACTACTTTTAATAAAAGGTCCTACATATTAGGATTATTTTTAACTTGAAATTTAAAGGGGTCATATGATGTTGCTAAAAAGAACATTATTTTGTGTATTTGGTTCCACATACTGTACATTATTGTTTCTCCTCTATGCCCCTCCTTTCTGAAACGCGTCGATTTTTACAAAGCTCATCGTTCTGAAAAGCGAGGTGTGCTCTGATTGGCCAGCTATCCAGTGTGTTGTGATTGGCTGAATACCTCAAGCGTGTGACGGAAATGTTACGCCCCTTACCATATTGTGATTGAATGATGATGTAATTTTTCCGGGAAAAGCACATATCAGCTCCAGGCATGACGAAGCGGATATTGTCCTCTTTTGGAAGGCCAAACAAAGTAGTTTCGCTTTCACAACGAAGCACACAGCGTCTTCACGACATGGCTGCAGTGTCAACAATACTACAGCGAGAATAAAAGTTAGCCTTCTTTCTTTGCTTGAACATTTGGGCGGCGTTATGCAAATCTTCCCATATCGTGACGTAGACATGTGGGGGCGTGTTTAAACGAGGCGTTTTAGGAGGGCGTGGACAAGTCTTAACTTTTATAAAGAATATCTCTTTGGATTTGAGACTTTAGTCTTTGCAACTTTACAGATCTTCTTTATGCACCAAGACCTTGTAACACTCCAAAGAGAAAGGAAAAATTTAAATCGCATCATATGACCCCTTTAACTTAACTGTCAAGAAAAAAGTTTCCTAAAAATATTCAGCAGCACAAGTGTTTTTAATACTTATAAAAAATAAGAAATCTTGAGCACCAATTCAGCATATTAGAATGATTTCTTAAGGTTCATTAAAGGATCACTGAAGGCAGTAATGGCTGTTGAAAGAAATTACATTCTAAAATATTACTGTTTTTTTTTCAGTATTTTCGATCAAATAAATGCATCCTAGTGCAACAAAAGTGAATTATTTCAAAAAATAAATCTTAATGTTCATATTCAACTTTAAAAAAAAAGAAATGTACTCAATTAGTTTTGATGTGGTATTGAATATATATATATATATATATATATATATATTTATATATATAAAAAATTTCACATAAACCTTACAGTAAATGCCAGGTATCATCACCAGAATGCAACTAAGTTATTAGCAATATGGAATTAAGACGTGGAGTCAAGTTAGTGAGGTATGAACATTGTGGAAGTAAAATTTAAAAAAATTTACTTTAGTAACCTAAAGTAAAGTCTAGCAATTGGTTGTATATATGCCAATACAAATCTGGTACCATCACCTTAATAATAGAACTAAGAAAAAAGAAAAAAGTAAAGAAACATGCGTGTGTGTGCGTGCACACATGCGTGTGTCCTTCATCCCTCCTGGGGAAGTGGTGGCCTAATGGTTAGAGAGTCGGACTCGTAACCCAAAGGTTGTGGGTTCGAGTCTCGTACCGGCAGGGATTGTAGGTGGGGGGAGTGAATGTACAGCGCTCTCTCCCACCTTCAGTACCACGACTGAGGTGCCCTTGAGCAAGGCACCGAACCCCCAACTGCTCCCCGGGCGCCGCAGCATAAATGGCTGCCCACTGCTCCGGGTGTGTGTTCACGGTGTGTGTGTGTGTTCACTGCTGTGTGTGTGCACTTTGGATGGGTTAAATGCAGAGCACTAATTCCAAGTATGGGTCACCATACTTGGCCACATGTCACGTCACTTTCACACACACAACCAGGGTACTAGTATGGGATTCAGTGCCCAGAATATGAAATATTCATCTTTCATAAAACTTTAATTCAATCCCTCTTTCTCTCTTCCTTCCTTTCTCCCTATCCCTCAAACTTTCATCAAAGAGCATTGATCTCAGAGAATAAAATATTGTGGGTGAAAACAAAAAGAGAGATAACATGAAATGATGACATCTACATGGTTGATAGAGCGAACAAGCATGTTTATGTCTGTCTGGAGTACCTGGACACCCAAACCCTTGGGTTGGTCTTCCTGCTGGTGAGTCTGAAAGATTTTTCGAGTCATATTGACAACTTTTATGATACTTTATGATTATTTTTTTCTTTTTGGATCTTGACAGACTCAATATAACAAGAGCTGTGTAACGATTCTTTTTGTGTTCCACTGAAAAACATCACAGAGTATGGGTTTGAAATGACATGAGAGTGAGTAAACGTTGACCCAATTTAAATTTTTGTGTAAATTGCTCCTGAGAACACTCTAGGTCACAGCTCAATATGAGTTTTTGTTCTTTTTGAGGTCACAGTGTCTGAAATGATCTGTGCTATGGTGACTGATTAGAAAACAGATCCAGCAGATAAAAAGACAGAATTGCGCTGTGATTATGATAAACCACAGAGAATATTCTGACTCATCACATCTCGGTCTCATTGATGCGGAGGATGGGAGAGAGCGGGAGACGGAGGTTGTCTGATAGATTCCGAGTTCTCCCCTCTCCAGCAGTAATCCCCGAAGACATCCGCACCAAAACGAGACACAGGCGAACAGCTCCACTCACCCACAACCGCCCTCACAACACGCTTGGCCTCACACCACTGCCTCTGTGTGTGTGTCTGAATGTGTGCTGCGCTTTTCCCATGAGGCCTGATCCACACCTCCCCCCTTTCCCCTCCATTCATAATTCAGGAGAGGCTGGCTTGGCCCACTCTCCCTCCCAGCTCCACCGCATGCTCATGGGGCACATACTTCCTCAAGGGCTCCCGGATGGATGCCACCACAACTGAATCAAACAGTATGATTTCCCATCATCTTCCAGATTTGATTTATTAAAATGTCTATCCTCCATCGACATGAAAACAGTGACTCGATAAGAGAGAGAGAGAGGTGGAGTCTCATTTTCAGTATGGCAATATGTGCTGCAAAGTTTTCGAAGTGAAAAACACATTTAACCCCATTAAAGCCTGGCATTTGAAATCATAGTCCGAAAAATCTGATTTCAGATCTATAAAAACAAGGCATTTTGGTTCAGTTGCTGATATTTAAATTGCCAAAAAGTAACATGAAATTCTGTTAGCTTGTAATCAATAAGATCTTTCTAACAGTATAGCAGACCACTTGCAAAAATGCATATAAACATCAGTTGACACTCCTGTATATCCCAATAATATTTCTTAGTAAGATAATATTTAAATGCTTAGTTTTATGATCAAAGCTCTGTAGTTTTTATTGTGGGGGGCAAAACATATAATTCAGTGGTTGATATATAAGCAGTGGTTGGCATATAAGCATGACTGAGAGATGAACAAACAAACATTCCTCAAAAGCCTGATTTTGACGCTCACATTTTAACATGATTTTTCTAAAAATAATGTATGGAAGTAAACCTACGTTGCTTCAGTCCAGTAAGTGTCAATTTACAATATAAAAATCATTAAAGATTTCACAGCAAAAAGACATGATTACCATGACCTGAAGGGCAACATTTTAAGAATAATATTAAAAGGCCTTTTACTTGCTAAAAAAAGTCAATATTACAACACAATGCATTTAGTAGATTGTGTAAAACAGTTTTTTTCAGCAAAGTTTGGATCATGTCGATAATTTATAGGCCTTAGAAATTTGTGTATCAAATATGAGACTTTACAGGGTTTAATGCTGCAGTTAATGTCCTTTATTATTGGTAACCATATCGCAAATTTTTGCCATCTTACATATAAAAACAATAAACATGTAAGGCTGCAATTTGAAGGCCCTTTCACCGAAAATGTCATGTGGGAAAAAAAGCTAAATAAGTTTTGCATTATTTATTTTAACTCTATGCAAACAACTAAAAAAATAAATAAAATAATAATAATAATAATAATAATAATAATAATAACAACAACAACAAAATAAAAAAAATAAAAAAAAATAATTCTGCCATTAAAATTCTCCCATCCTTTACTGACCCACATGTAATTCTAAATCTGTATGAAGTTCCTTTTTCTGTGGAATACAAAACATACTTTGAAAAATGTTCCCCATATAAGTCAATGTGGTCCAAAAAAGAAGAAGCTGTACCCCACTGACTTTTATAGTACGGCCAAAAACGGTTTAAAGAAATTAGAAGAAAAAAAAAAAATTCTAGGTCATTTAAAACATCAATACATACAGTATACTGTACATCCATACAGTGGTTTTCTGAAGAACTCATTCCAGAGAATTAAAAGTTCTCTATGGAATATAAAAATTCTCCTACACACCATCATGCTGTAAAACCCAAACCTTTGGTTCCAACTGGAGCCATTACTTGGAAGATTTAGGCACAATGTGATCTAAATCAATCTCTCCATCAAGTATTCCCTGTGTCAGAAACATCTCCTAAGTTTCTGTCACACCACAAGACTCTTGAAGCCTGTATCATTGTCGCTGTCAGGATTCAGTGCAGCATTTAAGCCTGGCTTAGCCCTCTGCTGGGCTCAAGATGATGCTTTTTGATATGGTCTTGTCACTGCTGCTGATAAAGAGGAAGTGAGAAGTCTTGTTCCAAGAGGTAATTCCTCCCTTTGTGCCACGATCAATCCAACACCTCCCTCCCATTCCTCTTGAATGAATTATGGAGTGGGAGGGGAGGGGAGGTTTCCTGCCGGGTTTGTTTAAATAACCTCCTGTTTTACTGCTGCGTGCACCTGACACTGGGCCTACAGGAACAACGCCTCACATCAGGTAGAAAAAGAGATAGAATGGCTAAATAAAGATGGGACTGGCAGAAGAAGCACAAGATAATTGATTATATATCAACTTAATATACACTGCTGTTCAAAAGTTTGGGGTCAGCAAGATTCTTTTATTTTTTATCAAAAATTAACACTTTTATTCAGCAAAGATCCATGATCAAAAGTGAGAGTAAAGGCATTTATAATGTTACAAAAGTTTTCGATTTCAAATAAATGCTGTTTTCAACATTTATAATAATAAGAAATGTTACTTTTACTTTATTAGAATGATATCATGTGACACTGAAGACTAGATTAATGGCTGCTGAAAATTCACAGGAATAAACTGCATTTTAAAATATATTGAAATAGGAAACAGTTATTTTAAATTGTAATATTTTTTTCCACAATATTACTGTTTTTACTGTATTTTAATTAAATGCAGCATTGGTTGACTTCTTTTGAAAACATTTTAAAAAGTCTGACCGACCATAAACTTTTGAACAGTACAGTAGTGTGTGTGTGTGTGTCAATTCCTTTTGCTTTTACTGTATTTTTTTTTTTTTAATCAAACAAAGCATAATAATAGACTTTCAAAAACATGAAAAAATCTTACCAACACCAAAACTAGTTTGAATGATATTAACTACCAACTTTGAATGAAATAATGAACATTAAAAACATCTTGAAATGTTTCAGTCAATGGGGACAAAATGACTTTTGGGACATCAGCAAAAAACACAAAAAGAGGGAGGTCAGGAGTGAATGAAAAGGAAAAAGAGACGCTGGAGGTTGACCTGAGTCCGTATTCAGCACATAACAGCGATGTGGAGGGGAAACAGAGCTACATAAACATTTAATATCCTGATGACACACACATATATATTCTCCGTCCATTAGTTTTACATTAGTCCATTATAAAAGAGCCCAGCCAAATGCATGCATTATCAATATAGTGTGTCTACGTGTCTCTGTGAGACTTTGTGTACGTCTACAAACTATGTGCCAAAGCTTCCTTTCCATACGGTCTCTGAGCATATAAGAGGGCACCGCCTCTCGTTCATTATGCATGGGCCATGTTGACTTTCTGGAGGGTTCTGGGCTCAAAAGTGCACCAGGCTCCTCATAACTCCAAATTTTTTCATGAGTCTTTACCAAATCTACCATGCAGCATTATTCTACCATTCTGCCCCAATTCCTGGGTAAAACACACACACACACACACACACATGCACAACAATAACAACGGCCTGCTCTTTTTAGTGAGCTTTAATGAACACGGTAAACACTCAACCTGTTACCTGATGACACAATCAACCAATTTTCAGGGACATACACTTTCTGTGCATATCTTGCACGGCTGCACATCAGGCACACGTTGAAACATGCTCTCGCATGCACAGGCACAAGTCTGATGCTGATCCGGAGGTGAATTAAGACAGACAGTGCAGTCGATATTGTTTTGTTATTGAATAAGGAGCTGTAGAGAGAGAGAGAGAGAGAGAGACAGCAGGAAGAGCAGAGAAAGACTCATCCTATCACACAGCTGTTCTCTTTTCCTGCTGCCCACACATACACACAAATGCTCGGAAACAGTGCCATTAGACACACACACATTTTCATCCAGGGCACAGATGCATTTAACATCTCTCAGTAATCTCAACAGTATCAATCCAGACCTGCAGATACAGCATATGAGAGCGCTCATACAAACACACAGAGACCATCTCAAGGTTGTTTTGAAACTTGGGCTGTCAGTCTTTGAGACCTGCGTCTTTGCCAGCGCCGGACTGCAGCTGAGCCTGCTCAACCCCCCCACACTGTCAATCACAGCTCACTCTGTCTCTCTTTGCTGTGTTTTCCCTCACAAGTCATCTTAAACAATAGACTCTCCACCAAAGAAATGTGTGAGGCTTATGTAATCTAGGACTGCCAACTGATTAAAATGTTTCATTAACTTAACTGTATGCTAATCAATCAAATTAATAGCATATTCAATGTGCATCAATATAGTCAACAAAAAGAATCATTATTTGCTGATGAAATCCCCCAAGTGAAGTTAATTCAAAGACATTATTCTGGCAGTGAAAAACATTATAAGTCGCTTTAAAAATCAATGTTGTTTGTTATTTCCATATAATTGATAAAAGCCTATTACTGGCCTACAGGCAGCATCTGTAAGGGAATTCAATGCTCAGAACGATTTGAGTTGTCTAAAAGGGTAGATGCTATGAGGATTACTTTGCGTAATTGTTTGATGAATCCAATAAGCTGCTTCTTATAACGCATCAGAATATCTTGGTGCTGCTTTGCATCTGAAAGTTAAGTGCACGACAAAATAGAATTTCCTGTGCCAACGTACCCCAAATAAGTGCCGTGAATCTGGATGGATAGGCATAGCTTTGAAAGCTGAGGTGATGTCGACTTTTGCCAGCCAAGTGCTAAGACCCGTGATTTTATTATATTGATTACATGATCAATGTCCTATTGGCCGCTCTGCTGGAGTAGATTTGGGAGTGAGGTTGTCTGATTGCTGGGAGACGAATAACTTGGATAGTACAGATCCGCTTTGTTTACCCTTCGCGAGGACAGTGCGTCAGAATTAATCAGCGTTTGCCTCAGGCTTAAATGTGGTCCACTTTCCGATTGGAGAAATTGTATGCTCAGCCGAAAGATAAGAAGATGTCAGGGGGGAAAAAAAAAATGGAAGTGACGCCGATAGAGGCGAGGTTAAGCCTCGGCGTCGTGGAGAGCGTGTGGCTGGTCGAGCAGGGAGCAGTGGCCGTGATGAAGCCTGGAGCTCGGCGGCGGTGTCTGGTGGAGAACAAGCGATCCTGGGGCCGGCAGTTTGTCCGGAGAACCGAAAAATCTCCAGTATAGGTCTCGTCGTTTAGATGGGAGAAGCTGAGTCTGAGATATAATGGCAAAAGGTGCAAACCGAATGCTGATAACCGTCAATGGATAGAGGTAAGTCAGCTGTATTTATATCATGGTGTTGATTAACTTGAGTGCGCTCCACCTGTGTTAATTAGGCTAAGTATCTGACGCGCTCCTC
>NW_015624541.1:461331-496971 GCF_001515625.1 Sinocyclocheilus rhinocerous | reverse complement strand
AAAAAATCCCCAGTATAGGTCTCGTCGTTTAGATGGGAGAAGCTGAGTCTGAGATATAATGGCAAAAGGTGCAAACCGAATGCTGATAACCGTCAATGGATAGAGGTAAGTCAGCTGTATTTATATCATGGTGTTGATTAACTTGAGTGCGCTCCACCTGTGTTAATTAGGCTAAGTATCTGACGCGCTCCTCCCGAACCTTGTTAATAAAACATCATATCAATCCATTTTGAAATCAAGTTGGTCTGAGAAAGAATCGCAGGATGTTCATACTGGATTTGTCTATGTACACTTGCAGACTAACATCTCGCTGTTGTTTTGGCATTATCAAGGTGGAAAGTCAAGTTAAAAACTAAATAAAAAAAAATAAAAAAACGCATTCATGCTTTTGAATAAAAGAATGAGTACTGTGTGAATGGTTCCTATCTCATTCAGGGCTGTTCTCAGTAAAGCTGCGTTCACCCTAGACTTTCAAACCAAGCATCTGCCTGTTGGTCAACATGGAAAATGCGAGTCTGATGTGAAATCTAAATGGGGAAATCTTTCCTTCATACAAAATTCTTGATTGCGTGAACTCCTAATGACTGGATTTTGCATGCAATTCACAGATCTGTTCCAAATACCACACTTGTTGAGAACTATCAGTAAAATATAATATAAAATAAAATATAAAACTAAATACATAACAACAAGTGTAAACACAGAAAGTTGCCCTGGTTTTTACTAATCAAATCTACATCAACAGCAATGCTGGGTAATTATACAAAATGCATGCTATTCAGAAATAGGGGAAAAAGACATAAAACAAAATCAACATTAAGTCACAAATTACCCTAATAATTGTTTGAAATTAAAAGATATTTTAATAAAAAGTAAATACATGCCTTAAATCATTACTGCGCATAGTCCACCAATCAAATAACAACTGTACACTTATTTTGTAGCAGGCACAGAAGTCATGCATCAACAACAGCACCATAAAGCCTTTAATTCTTACTCTGGGAGCAAAATTTTTTTATTTTCTTCATTACTATTATTGTGTAGCGTTAAGGTAACTATTAGCTACAAACCATCTTCAAAACAACCACAGCGGCCTAAAAAGCAGCCCACCACTGCGGTACAGGTGCACCATGGTATATTCATATACGACATAAATGTGACCCTGGACCACAAAACCAGTCTTAAGTCTCTGGGGTATATTTGTAGCAATAGCCAAAAAAAACATTGTATGGGTCAAAATTATCGATTTTTCTTTTATGCCAAAAATCATTAGGATATTAAGTAAAAATCATGTTCTATGAAGATATTTTGTAAATTTCCTACCGTAAATATATCAAAACGTAATTTTTGATTAGTAATGTACATTGCTAAGAACTTCATTTGGACAACTTTAAAGGCGATTTTCTCAGTATTTTGATTTTTTTGCACCCTCAGATTCCAGATTTTCAAATAGTTATATCTCGGCCAAATATTGTCCTATCCTAACAAACCATAGATCAATGGAAAGATTATTTATTCAGCATTCAGATGATGTATAAATCTCAACTTTGGGTCAAATATGGACTTACCCAACTTTTGGGTAAAAAATTTAATGTAAAACTTTAACCCAACGGTTGGGTTAGTCCATATTTGACCCAAAGGTGGGTTGAAACAACCCAGCATTTTTTAGAGTGTACCATAGAATCTACACTGCACGTGTCCAATAATATCATAGTGCCATGCACTAGTTCTTTTCGAGCACTGCTAGTGTTTTGATACTGTTTGCTGTAGTGCTTATACCTGTTCACAATCTTCACATTCAGTTATTTATTGTAATAAAGACCGTCTTCTTCACTTGCATACGACTGAAAGTATTTGAAGGTTTGTTTCAATCGACTGTATCCACTTAATCTAGCGCGCTTTTGCTATCTGTGTCATGCCACCATTTTACAGAGTGAGAAATTGGTCCAAAAATGGTTCAGTCCGTGTGTGAGCTGTTTGAATTATTCAGACTCATTCGCAAAACAGGTTTAAATTCATTAAAAGGAACGGACTCAAACGAGTCAATCGGGTGTTGCTCGTTCTGGACTGCGTTTCCCCAAAGCATTGATCTATGTAGCTTTCATGCAGTAGCAGTGCTTTTTTAGAAATCTGCCAGAATGCAGACATGACATGATCACTGGAAGATTATTAAGTTTCTCAGGTAGGTAAACAGTAATCTCTGTGAAATTTTACTAGAGCCTGTAAATTGTTTGGTTCAACTCGAACCTGATTAATGAGCCTAACATCCTCAGGTTTTTGGCTTGCACAGACACTAATGCCATTCTAATAAAACAACTGCGACCAAAAACAAAACCGATTCCATCTTCCGTCTTCATCCAAATCTGCTAATAAATTCGTCTTTGGTTTGTTTGTTATTGTCTGATGAAGTGTTGCGGTTCAGTGGTGGAAGTTTTTTATTGGGTGTCACAGTTGCAGGGGCATTGCATCACGCTTTGAAACTCTCCTCGCCTCAACCCAAAACAAGAACAGTGTTTCAGTTCAGATATTAATTATTCCCCAGCTAATAATGTCCACGAGGAGAGATGTGAAGAAAATACTGAACTACAGCACTTCACAGTATTTAAGGAATCAGCTACAGAAATAGGTTATAGTGTAGTCCTGTGTTCAGGTTTGGGTGGTGCAGATCAATGAGCTAAAATGTTTATTCGAAAGGTTCCTGTCTTCAGGTGGTTAGGGTGGTACATGCCAAACTGTAAGTCCTATTCCGAAGTGAACGAGTTGCTGTCTGTAGCCTATATACTATAGGCAGCTGCCTTCAAAGGCAAAATCCTACCTGAAATGGAAATGCATAAGTGACTGATTTGGAACGGTCTACATCGGATTCGGCAGCAGCTCTGCGCTCCACACGCTTGTGTGAAGCACACGGGGGACTTGACCCACTATTGACTTCAATGGAGTTTGATGGTAACTAATGTTACTAAGCTAACCTAATATACATAAAAATAGCATTTTGTGTAAAATATTGTATTAACTTTTTATAGCTGTATTATTTATAAAATATTTTATTTTTTATTATTTCTATTAAAATAGAATTAGTATTAAACAAATAGATATGCAGAGAAACATACAATGGAGAAACTAATCTTTTATCACTTCAGGAGATAAAAAATAGAAGACTAGAAGGATAAGACAGAACTGAGCTTCAGTCCTGGGGAGAGAGATTGAGAGAAAGAGAAAAGAGACAGAGAAAGTGAGGCCATTTGAACTAATGGATTTCAATAATCCATCCATTATCTATCCATCCACAATGGTACTGCGGTGAAATAACGCCCACATCTTATATATGTTGGTGAATATAAGTGCAAAGTCTTTGTATCTTAAACGTCAATGCTTCTTGTTTTTATGCTTGTAAGGGATATTTTAGATACGTTTGGAGATGGTCTGAGATTTCTCAGTACTGAAGTTTTTATTATTAACTATGAAGAGAGTTTTTAAGCTTAATCATGTTAAGCCTTTAACTTCATTTATTCAGCTATACCCATAAAATTTTTAACAACCATTAGGAGTCTTTATTTATTTAAAGCAGTTGTTAACATGCAATGTGACCAGGCATCTAGGGAACTATGAACGTAAAATAAATAATGAGTAAATAAAACATTTTTGGGTGGGTAATGAAGGCCTTGAAGTTGGCAGAAATGCCACTGTTTTTAAATAAATAATTTAAGATGTTTTTTTGTTAGTTTTTTTTAAGTTGAACCTCCTCTAAAGTTGGTTGAGCATCAGCCTTTTATTTTTGCCTGAAAAATAAATAAATAAAACTGAAAAGTTAAAAGAAAATACATAAGTAAACTATGCTCCATGTATGCATTTCTGTATAGAAAATTTCATGTTTAATTTAGTGCAGAATAATGTAATAATAATAATTTAGTACCAATATCTTCCAGCTTAATTATGCTGAAAACAAAGATATTCTCAAAATTCTGCATATTTACATCATATAGTAAAAATATAACACAGAAATCATTTCATTAGACCTAAGTCAGTTATTGTACAGTTATCATTTATTTAAGGTTTATTTGCAGTGATGACTGGCTGCTGACTGTACATTAGCCAGTGTATTACTAGGCTACTTACCAAATAAATAAATAAATGTACATATTGATTTAAGATTAAATTATTTTATTAGTTTACTTGTAGATTACCTAAAAGCTTCAGCTAAGGTTATCTGGGACAACAAATAAATTCTACAGGTTAGTGGACGTAATACAAATCATCTGACCACAGAATCAAGTATTCCAGAGAGTGCATTTAAAATGCACTACTGGATGTGTGCGATATGACCTTATTTTTAATAAAGAATTCATAAACAGGTAAATACTAGTAAATACAGGTAAATACTTAGACCATCTTTGATCTGATGTCTTGAAATATAAAGCAGAGGAACGAGTTACTCAACGGAACCTGAACAGTGATTACTGTAAACATGTCATACAAAGACAAGCAAGAATAAAACAAGCATACTTATGTGAGGCTGTACTGATGCAGAAAACCCTTAACGATGCTTGGTAGAGTGAGGATTGAGTAGGGCTGGACGATATGGCCAAAATTTATATCATGATATATTTCTTAATTTCGGTCGATACGATATAATTCCGATATCGATATGAACACTATTTTAAAAAGCCTTGTAAAAACTGCCAAGAATTTTGATTTTGAAACGTGCAGTGCTCATGTTTATTCAACGAAGTCAAACGCCACAAATAAATCAATGTATGGGAAACACTGGTAATGTATATCGAAATATCGGAAATGTGTTTAAAAATCATATCACCGTTATTGAAAAGAATTATATCGCGATACATATTGATATTGAATTATTGTCCAGCCCTAGGACTGAGACATTTATAAAAGGCCTGAGCAAATGTAGAATGCAGTGCTTGTGTTTGTGTGTGAGTGACATTAATGGAGTGAGGGTGTATGTTTGTGGCTGAAACTAAGAGGAGTCATTTCTGAAGACTAAAGATGAGCTGTCACAAGAGACGGACTGAACTCCTTCCTAATCGATATGGGGGATTGGTTCCCTATGTGCCTCCGGAGCCGATGCAAGCTTTGGTGTTTCCACTTTTAAATGGTGTTTGTGAGAATTACAAAAAATTACATGCTGCAATGTAGAATTAACATACAAAAAAAAAACTTTAAACGACATTTTAAATGACAAATTAAACATTTTAGTTTTTGAATTTTACATCTTTGTTCAATTAAAACTATTCAAACTTCACAAAATGAAGAAAAATAAACTGCCATGTCTTGAAAAGAGGCTAAAACTGAGGCTATTGTAATGCTGCCCACAGTCGAATGGCATATTCAGTTTGCATAATAAAAGTATATATTTCTGAATCTATCAGCACTACAAAGACCCCCGGGAAGGGAGGGGGCTTCAGTGAACGTTCTTTGCAACAGGCAGAGTGTTCTGCATGACTAACCAAAAGCAGAGAACTCAATAAGAACAGACAACACAGCTTAAATCATTAGAGGGAAAGAGAGGAAAGGTGTGCAAAAAAGAAATAAAAATGGACAGGCTAGCAGAGTTATTGCAAATGCAGCCAAAACTACATTAGGGAGCTCACTGCAAACAATTACTCTCTCATAAGGTGTTTAGACAAATTCTGGCAGAGCTGCAGATAAAATAATTCACAAATATGAACCTTGCAAGTCAGTTTACCAATTACAACACTTTCTTAGTCTAGTTCTCCATAGTGAGATGCAAGGCCATTAACCACAGTGCTGTTTTTATGTGATGTTTAGGGAACTTGTTTCCTGGAAGACCAATAAAAGTCAATAAGATCTGGAAGGCGGATTTAGTTGAATCAGAGTTCTTTACAGATTTGTATGGATCATTGCCTTCTACTGTACATTTTCAGACTCCATAGACACAATATCACAGTCATCTTCCATCAAGCACTGTTTTTATCTGGCACCAGTACAAGCAAATTTGCATAAAGGCTTAAATCTTACTGTATCTTTTTGGTCCATCCTCCAGGCAGAAGGCAATGGTCAATGTAGCGTCCTCCTCAAAGAACTCTGTAGCAAACGCATCCCACCACAGACTATCACTCTCCTGGGGAAGAAGGAGAGTCACGGTTAATTAATACGAGTTAATTATATTGTGTGATATGCTTTGTCATTCTTACAAGTCTATTTAATAGGAGTGAAAATGAGAAAAAAATATTTTGTGTATAGCTCCACTCATTTTTGTGATACACTTCCGTACAATGCACTTCCATTCAAATGTTTAGGAAATGTTTGAATTTAATACTTTTATTCAATAAGGATGCATTAAATTGATTAAAAGTGACAGTAAAGACATTTATAATGTTACAAAACATTACCATTTCAAATAAATGCTGTTCTATGAACATGATAATCCTGAAGAAAATCATAAAAATATTAAGCAGAACAACCGTTTTCAACAGAAGGCAATGGTCAATGTAGCGTCCTCCTCAAAGAACTCTGTAGCAAACGCATCCCACCACAGACTATCACTCTCCTGGGGAAGAAGGAGAGTCACGGTTAATTAATACGAGTTAATTATATTGTGTGATATGCTTTGTCATTCTTACAAGTCTATTTAATAGGAGTGAAAATGAGAAAAAAATATTTTGTGTATAGCTCCACTCATTTTTGTGATACACTTCCGTACAATGCACTTCCATTCAAATGTTTAGGAAATGTTTGAATTTAATACTTTTATTCAATAAGGATGCATTAAATTGATTAAAAGTGACAGTAAAGACATTTATAATGTTACAAAACATTACCATTTCAAATAAATGCTGTTCTATGAACATAAGAATCCTGAAGAAAATCATTTTCTACAAAAATATTAAGCAGAACAACCGTTTTCAATATTGCTAATAATAAGAAATGTTTATTGAGCAGCACATCACACACACACACACACAATATTTCTATATGTAGTTTTTTCTTTTAATAAATATAATTTGTGTATGTCATTTCTTGGGGTTGTTTTCAAAAGCTCAAGGTTAACATTAATGTAATCATCCACTGACATGTACCTCTGTGTGCTTTTTGAATTACCATTTATAATTAAGAAACACAAAATCCTAACCCTAACCCCAACCCCGAGAGCATCAGTTTAGAACCTACCTTCCCTGATGTCGTGCTCTTTTCTCCTAAAAGCTCATTTTGAGACAATTCTGCAATCTAGCATTCAAATGACATGAGCTCAGTGCTTATAAATGCAAGTTTTCCTTAATTAAAGATTAAAGGTTATGCAGAGAGCACCGGTGCACTATTAAAAGTCGACAATAACAACCAAATTAATTATAAATAATGTACATCCAGGGCACCTAGATCCTCCAAATCCACTACTAATAGGAAGATTCGCTAATTGACTTGAATTAAATTAAGGCCACTCTATCAGATGGCATGCTAGCTGCGAACATACTCAGCGTATGTAAAATTAGACTCCGCGGCATTCCTGTGATTGACAGAGCTCTGATTCTAACAGACGTCGTTTAGGTCAATGTTGCCATCTAGCCGATGTTGCCTGGTGACAGATCACAAGCCCTCTCAGATGTTTACAATTAGGGCTGTCGACTTCAGGCAGCATCACATTGTATATGGCCGACCCTGGAGACCCTTTAGTCCTGCATCCCGTATACGAGAAGCGCTGTTTTCAAGTGTGGAGGAAGCAGTCTCGTCTGTTCCGTGTTTTGGGAGTGAGTCAGTGCCCTATTACGACCTGCCGTCTTAGTCACTGTAAGTGAGTGATCAGTTTTGACAACGGTGATCGTTTTTCCATTCAATAAGGCAGGAGGCTGATGTTGTCCAACACAGCTGGTTATTAGCACAGCACTATCACCCAAGACACACATTTCTGGCTAACACTCTTTCCCTTGCTTTCAGCTTGTGTGCTGTGAATGAGTGAATGTGTGTTTGCGATTGTGATTATACCTTAGTCACACTCAGCAGTATGCATGATTTCATCAGATAATCCAGCTTTCTTCATTTTTACCTTTTTTCCCCATCTTGGCCTCTTGTGGGTTGGCAAAGTATTGAGGATAAAACAAACGTCGTAATCACTAGGGCTCGGTATTGACACAGATTTCACGATTCAATTACATTCCAATTCACAAGCTCTTGATTCGATTCAATATTCATTTATATATATATATATATTAAGTCATATCTGGATATATTTTAAGTCAAGTTTATATATATTAAGAAAAACTGCTGCAGACTACTATACATTACTATGGTACATTACTATAACATAAAAGGTTAAAATTACTGGAACAGTACAAATTCAATTGCTGTTTATTTTAAGATACAATAATCCACACTCAAATAAAAACTGACTTGTATACAAACATTTAAATTGCACATAAGGCAGGTTTTATATGAACGTTTTAATGATATCAGGTTTCTACTTGAATTGTTGTTGCAATATAAACATATACATAACTTTAACTTTTTTTATGAAAAAAATTATTCAAATATAAAATAAATGAAACATCACTAACAGGTTAAGTAAGAATATAATGAATATGTTATCTACTGCATATATTAATCAAAATGCACCTCTCTAGAGTAATTTTTTTTCTATGGACACTGAATGGCTTTCCTGTAAAAATGTATTGTTACGTGATATATTGTTTACAAGCTGTTTTATTGACGTATTTTCACGGCTGAAACACTGATTGGGTGATTACATGAGAGATGATACATATTAGCAAGTTGTACTGTATCTTTCAACATACATTCTGATGTTCATTTATGTTTATTCTGTGCTATAACTAGTAGAAAAGAGGAAGAGATGATTGGTTGAAATGCTCTGCGTGCTGCTGTTTGAACTGAGGCAGCTACAACAAACTCTCACGGCACATTAAAGAGTGCCAAATGATATTTATTGTTTAAATTTCATGATAAAATTGACCGAATTTGAAAGCTGAGACTATGTTTCATATAAAAAAAACAAAACACAAAGCTTTTTTGTTATCCAATTATTGGATAGGGGCCACGCTACACATAATGTTTAGTGACGTTTTGTTCACGCTTCTGAACTGAAAACAGCACAGAAAATCGATCTTGGGATTTAAGTATTCATATTGGTTTATCAAAATAAGGACTAATTAAAATCAAGTAATTATTGTCAACCCAGCCCTACTAATGACTGACTCTTTTCAGGTCTGTAAAACAGACGTTGTTGTCCTGTCTCTGACTGGTAAGTACATCTCCTTTTCAGTCATATCGCATCACAATGTACAGCGTCAATGTAGTGGTGATTTAAATCCCACAACTCTCTGAGCTCCTTTGCAGTTCAATATCTCTTTGCAGCTCATTGATGGCCACTCTTGAGCTGAGCTTATCAAACAGTGTTTGTATCAGCAGGTGTTGACTGCTCTCTTTGAGTGTTCATTGATCTTCTCCACTCTAACATCTTCCTGATAATGGGTCAATGGCCCGCAGGGGGATCCATCTTAACTGTACAGTCACCACCAATGACCTCCTCAGCACCAATGACCTTTGACCTCAGGTTAGGTCCTGATTAATAACTGTGATGGAGATCTAAAGTTTAAGAACATTCATAGTGTTTATTATGGTCTAGTCTAAAAAGACAGGTCTAAAAATACACAATATATACTACTGTTCAAAGTTTAGGGTCAGCAAGATTACTGTCAATAAGAAATTTCACAATATTACTTTTTTACTACATTACTGTTTAACGAAAAAATAAAAATAAAAAATCTTTAAAAAAAAAATTTTAAAAGTCAATTTCCAAAAAATTCAATGTCATTAATAACAATAATAATATATTTTACTTGTTTATTGTATTGGTCATAATATTATTTAAAAAGCATAACATAAAATTGATGTCAATATATAGTTTTACAATGATTACTTATCTTTTTAGCCCTATTTTAGCCTTGTCTTGTAAATCACAATCAACATAGACATTCCGTGAAATCGCTTCAGGATGTAATGAATATAATGACCCACATGTTCAAAAATGGTGAAAGGGCCCTCCATTATGTTCTGAAAACAAGATATCAAGCATACAGGTTGAGATAACACAGACGAAATATTGAGTTAGCATGTAATGTAATTACTTTACACTGTCATTGTTTTAATTACTTTGATATAAGCTAATTACGGAAGAGCATTAATGGCCGCTAACAGCATTATCAGTATCTGCAGCAGAACTCAGAGTTATAGGATTTCATTTATCTAGAAGGCAATCTGCACTGTCACAATCAATAGGAAATCTGATCACCCATTTGCACTAATCAACCCTATTTAATGCCTCAGCAGCCCTTGCAAACAGTATCAGTAAACCTGCATACAGGTATGTGTCAAAGTTGGAAAGGACTGCATTTTTTAACAGTTAAATAGGATCATTTCTGATACTGTACCATAGTTCCCTAGCGATGTGATTTGCATTTATAGTGATATATCTGTGCACCCCTGTTGCTCTATTCTTGTATTTTTTTTTTTTTTGCTCTTGACTGACTGATGGAATAAACCAAAGCTGCTGCATTTCAGAGACATAGATCATGTTTGATAAAGATGACATATAACATTGCAGCCAAGGGAGAGTCGGCTATAGATCAGTAATCTGTAGCTGACATGGAAAATGAGAGGTTCCTGCCTTCAGTGCTGATTGTACCTGTCTAGCATGCTATAGCTGATAGTGAGCTTTGATGTACAGCGCACCGACCGAACAGTCCTTCAGGACCTCAGGTGAACTAACATGGGCGTCTGCGCGGGTTGCCTGAAGATAAAGCCGTATTGATCGGAACATCTAAAGGGATTCATCAATGTGCCAATGGTGGCTCTCGACCCAGTCACTGCTCCGCAGGGGCCAAGCAGCTCAGATTTATGGTAGATCCAAGAGCTTAGAGAGACAACAACATCCCATATCCTCGGTAAATAACAATAGTGGCTGTTTTTTTTACAACATACTGTACACAAACCAACTAACTGATATTTATACTTTTCTCTCTCTCTCTCACACGCACACACACACACACTAATATGGAGGGTTTTTTTTCAACAGTTCCAGTAGTTTTTATTTTTGTTTTGAATTTTGATTTTTAAAATGTCCTCTATTGCAGAATTGATTTCATTTGTAAAAAAAAAAAAAAAGCAATGTAAGTCGGTTTGGATAAAAATGTTGCTAAATTTGTTAAAATTTACAAGATTTATGCCATTGAATCTTTGCGAGTTTTGTTTGAGGTTGCAAAGTTTGTGCATGTTGATGTATTATTGTGGGGTCTGTGTCGATGTGGACACAGTCCAATAAAATAAACAATATAAGGTAAATAATATAACTGAATCAACAACAGTTTGTCCTATCTAACCTTAAATAAATCAATTATCCATAATTAACCGAAAATACATAAACTACAATAATTTTCCTGTAATCCTGTCTAGTTTTTGTTAGCATTGTAGAGCACATTTATAGTATTTTTTGTTTTAGTTTTATTATAATATTTAGATTTATTATAATATTTGTATTTAATTTCATAATATTGTTAATAAAATAAAATTTTATTATGATATCTTTCCTCATAATAGTTTTTGTTTAAAATGGCATCATTTACATGCAAGTTTGGAGCCCAACAAACACCAACTTCTAGCGGTTACTGGGTTGCTCTGGATCAGTGTTTTTCCTGTTGGTGTTTGTTTGTCATGTTTCCTAACCATTTAAATCCAACAGTCAGTTTTAGAATGGTTGGAATACTGATTTTATTTAGAGGCAGTGTGATCCAGCCTTAATAATACTACGAGGAGTATCAACATCTCTGTTTTGAATGGTACTGCAATGAAGGCAACATGGGAATAGGTGTAAATTGTCCTTATATATCCTCATCTGCGAAATGACATTTAAAAAGTCCTCAGCCAGGCAGACTCCATTTAGACTCACCTTTCAGGACTCATGAAATGTACAAAAGGTCTTGGATGAGCTGAACAGAGCTGTGTGTGGGCAATCACGCGCAGGGTTTGTACAACTGCTGTTGAACTTCTTCCACCTACATATCAGTGACAGCCGCCGACAGATCTCAGGGAATACTAACAACGTAAACAAGCCAAACAAGCCAAAACCACGGTAGAAATGGCAGTAAGCATGTAAACAATTCATGCATCGATTCATGATACCTCATTTTAGTAAACAGCGACAGTATAAACAACATATATGAGTATTTTTAAGCAAACTATTCTCGCCTGCTTGTCCTTGTTTTGCTGTTTTTTAAGAACAACTGAATGTCGACAATATTTAGGACTGAATATGGTTAGGTGCACATGATCTGAATTATGCTAATTAAATAAGGCAAGGGGAAGTAAACTAATGCCCTTTAGAAAGTTCTCACTGTATATGGCACACAGCGCTGGACCACTGAAGCCAACAATGCACAGCATACATACACTACCGTCCAAAAGTTTGGGGTCAGTAATTTTGAAAGAAATTTATACTTTTATTCAGCAAAGATGCATTAAGTTGATCAAAAGTGACAAGAGAATTTTACAAGATTCAAATAAATGCTGTTCTTTTTAACTTTCTATTCATCAAAGAGTCACGCTTTCCACAAAAATATTAAGCCAAACAGCTGTTTTCAAAAAAAAAAAATGTTTCTTGAGCAACAAATCAGCATATTTGAATAATTTCTGAAGGATCATGTGACACTGAAGACTGGATTAATAACTGCTGAAAATTCAGCTTTACCATCACAGGAATAAATTATATTTTAAAATATATTCAAACAGAAAGCAGTTATTTTAAATTATAATATTATTTCACAATAATATTATTAATACAATAATATTTTACTGTTTTTATTGTATTTTTGATCAAATAAATGCCGCCTTGGTGAGCATAAGAGACTTCTTCAAAATATTACACCAAGATAGACCCCAAACCATTGAACGATAGTGTATACATTTCTAAATGCATATCTGTGTTAGTAAACATAACATTCAAGCATTTTGAGCTAGTTTAGAAAAACATTTATGTAGGTTCACAACCCATCCAAATTTTGACGAGGTGCATTGAGAAACCAACCCATGCAGAACACAGCTGAGAACTTGATATTTTATCAAATTAAGAAGCGTTATGCTAATGAGCTTATACCAGCTGAGGTTGACGAAACTCCTCCTCTGAATTTTAACCAGCATGCTTATTTGCATATGCTTATGCAGCAGGTTTCAAAAGGAATCAAAAATATGATCTGTACAGAAAAAGTCTGAAAACAGGAAGTTGGTAAAATGGGCTATCCTTCTTTATCTGTTATCAGCGCAACAGTGTAGCCTGGAAGGAACTTTGGGAAAGCCGCAGGAAAAAGGTGGGACTATTGTCCTAGTATCCTGCCAGTTTGAACGCCACCTTATTGTTCCAGAGAATCCATTTTTTACTTTTGTTTTGTTTTCAATGTAATATGTCACATATCACCCGGGACCCCATAACCTGTTTTTGCATAATGCAGCCAATTGATAAGAGGTTTGTACGTTATCTTCATCCCATAGAGAGCGCAAAATAAAGTTTAAAGACTTTTAAGTCCACTGCTGCCATTAAAAATGAAAAAAATTCAATGATACATTATTGATAGTGAAATCATTAGATATTTCTCAGTCCTACACGGCTGATTGCTTAACAAAACTCTTCAATTTGGGCACATCAATTTATGCTACACTTTTCATGTGCTCTTAAAACACAATCCATTGTCCATCACCTGCTTCCTACAAAATCAATTAGGCAACATGTAATATAAATGATGATGGACATGGTTAGACTGATTTGCCATTTGGTGCCATTTTAAGCTCTTATGGGACTGTGGAGGAGCTGCGATGATTGGTTTACCTTGAGGTCTTTGAGACTGAGTTTCTCCACAGTGAAATGCATTATCGATCGCCCTCAGATCAAAACGAAATGCCGCTGTGAACTCGCACTGCTTCTTTGCATAAACACATTCCATTCCAAAACCATTAGACAGATTAATAAAGTTAGCCTTTCATTTGTTGTCTTCTTAGTGACCTCTCTTTTTATTCTCACTCTTTCCAACCCTGTGAATATTAAGAAGCGTTATGCTAATGAGCTTATACCAGCTGAGGTTGACGAAACTCCTCCTCTGAATTTTAACCAGCATGCTTATTTGCATATGCTTATGCAGCAGGTTTTCCAGCAAACCTTTTAAATGGCAGCAAACATGTTTGATGCTCTTTCAGCATGCAGGCCTCAAGGCAAACATGTCCAAATGCACGTTTGAAAGAGTACAAAACTCGAGTTGGCTTTTCAGCCCCCCTTTTTTGGGGGGGGGGGTTTATGCTGCGCAGGCTGACACAGCAGTCAGCTTGGACCTAATGGTATGGATGCAGAATCATGCAAAAGCATGCTATTGTATAATTGTTCTTTTTACAGTTAGCCATGGTTAATTTATTACAAGTTAAATTGTCCAAAAACAGCAGGGTAACGAAGATAAAGTGAATAGTATCAAAGTCCATTTCAAGGAAAGCCAATTCACTCAGCTGCCATATTTGCAATGCATCTGGGCAGCAAGCATTTTGGGCATGCAAGTGTCCTAAACTACTTTAAAAAATGCTTGCATAAATCACAAATATTTCAAATTAGCCACAGAATCTGACTTCAACTTCTAAAGCTTCTAATGGCAACTGCAGGGATGCGATGAATTAACCAATTGGCGATTGGCTCTTATATTTAGAAGGTGTGACTTATTCCATCATATTGTGCTTTGCACTTTCACCTATTCATAGTAATATGATTGAATCATCTTGGTATACAGTATATACAGTCTTTGATACACTCTCAGAAAAAAGGTACAAAAGCTGTCACTGAGGCAGAACCTTTGTGTCTAAAGGGAGCATATCAGTACATATATGGTACATATAAGTCCCTTTTGAAAGGGTCCTACCCCAGTGACAGCTTCTGTACCTTTTCAGCTGGTCATGTGATCTTACCAAATGGTGACCCACACTATGTAAAAACAGCTTTAATTAGACTACTGATTTGAGTCTTCATGTCATGCGAGCATACATGATTTTAAACATTTTTAGAAACTGCTTAAATGTACCAACTGTTTTTGGAAAAACATCCAAAAAATGTAGCTTTTACATGAAAAGAAAACCCACTGAAGTTCTTGAACAAGAGAAGCTGCTAGTTTTAAGTTGGAAATTTCCATAGGCAAATCAGTATCTGTAACTAATGCTAACTACTTTCTTGTTAAGTGAATTGCAAATATTCAGTATTAGACTCCTTAACAGCCTTCCGTTAACTGGTGGAATATTTCACATAATGCAAACCACTGCCACTACCAACAAACACACCTTGAAGGGTGTAAAATTAGGGATGCACCGAAATGAAAATTCTTGGCCGAAGCTGAACAAAATGAAACATTGGGCCGAAGGCCGAATACCGAACACGGTTTTTCACATTTTCCCCCCATGTAGGCCTATTTTGCCATTGTTTTTTTTCACCATTGCATTAAGTAAATTGCCAAAATGTGCTTTTTACTGTTTTGTCCTGCTTTTCAAATAAAAAATCAATTACAAAACAACAATTTAAAAATATTTACTTAACACTGAGCATTTTTTTTCATTCTAGCAGACATTATACCAACAAAGCACAAATTAACTTAAAATGTCTGCAGTTGATTTACTAATCGTTTAAAGGTAATTTCGCGATTTCAGTCATCATACAGTAACCTGCTATTTTCGGCCGAATAATTTCGGTTGCCGAATATTTGGTGCATCCCTAAAAATGATTGCTTTCAAGCAGGTTTCCCCAAACATGCCCCCTTTATGAAAATCAAACTGAAGTGCTTTGCAATGCACAGAGCTATTCAATGTATTAACATAATTTACACTGAAACAGGAAGTCAGGGCAGGACATATCTAGTGACTCATTCACTTTTTTAAAAATAGCGTTTTACAAAAGCATTTCATTTACGTGTCAGCCTGTCAAAATCAAATTTTTATTAAGTTGTATTCTATTAGTCTAATAGTTTCCCCCTTTAGAATTGAAACTGTTACTACAGGAAAAAAGATAAACAGTGATCATTTTTAGAAAAGCTGATGATGTGTCGTTTAAAAATAGTGTAATTTATAGGTGCGTCGTGGCACCAATGTTATCTCTTCTACCAATTAGTGCTGTTTATAATGCCTAAAATCTAACCATTTGTGTTATTTGATCTCCTCCATTGCTTTAAAATACGACATTCTGCATAAAATTCAGATGGGTCGGATATGTTTTGTGGTTCACATCAACTGATGCATATGTTCCACTCTGTGGAGTGCTCGCTTGACACTGATGCAAGCCCAGACTTTGTTCACCCAATGGAAAGGCATGTTTAAACTATGTGAATCGCTCCCTATCCCTTACATAGAGTGCTATGTGTCTTTTGCCATATAGAACATACTAAATGTGTGAACAAGCGATTGATTTCTGCTGAAGTTTCAGCACCTTAAGGGGCGGGATGCTGCGGATTCTAGAAAGCATTTGATTGGGCAGAAAATCTGATGAGAAACTGATGTACAGTATGATGTCATCAAAATCAACGCTCTGTATTGATGGTAGAGAGACTACATTTTGAATGCATACATCTTCTAAATGCAAATTTTGTCAGTGTTTTGGAACACACAAGCTTATAGATAACCTTAAGGCTAACATATTCATACTAACAGCCAAAAAACTTCACTTTTGACATTCAAAAACTAGATCTATCAGATAGCAACAAACAGTAATGTTTTGATTACACCATAGAATCACATTATTTACACTTTCAAGGGAATCAACTGATGAATGATTGGTGACTTTAAGATATTAATCTGGGATTGGAGAAAATATTTGAACAATATATATAATTACAATTTTCCATTTCATGACAAACTCTCTGGCGCTCTTTAAAACGCAAAACTCGAACTGCTCTGCTCTGTAGTTAGTTTGCTGCCAGCAGATGGGCTTAACAGTTTTAGCCTCTGGACAATAAAATACATCAATCACCAGCTTCTGTACTGAGAACACTCGAGTCAAGAGTCGGGACTCTTGAGCCCTCTTGTCTAGCTTTCCTGAGCTCCTTCCTGCTTTTGTTCAATTCTACTTTCACTCCAGTCATGTGATGTGCACCATGGAGCGTAATTCCTATGTTTTTAAGCACTAATACATCGATTAGCTAGCTTTAATGTACAGTCATTAAATGACTGATGCAGAGAAATATAGAGCCAAGTGGTTATTAAACACCTTTGTTTGACAGTGGCTACTTTGGCGCTTCGCTCCCCCTGTTGTTTCAGTGTTTGCCTGCAGCTCTTAAACTAAGAAAGTCTGCATGTCTACATGATGGATGGCTGTGGGGGGAACTCTCCCTTGTAAAATCTGTGCTAAATTACCACTGGCTTCAAATGCACATCAGCGGGCTTGGTTAATAAATACTGCGCTCACTGTTTGCAAAGATATTAGCAATAGAGTTGCGTTATTATTATGCCGCTGTGGCAAGGCGCTAGACCTATACATGCTACAATTTGCAAAAGGGATGCAAGATATCAGACCTTTTACAAACATTTCTACCATCTGCCAGATGGATATGTGTGCACAGAGCAGGGATGTTTGTTCATTTGAGCCTACCAATCTATACAAAATTCTCAAAGAAACATGAAAACATTGGAGGTACCAAATGTTGCAGGTATAAAACAGTAAACAAGGTGTCAGAATGTTTGTTCCAGACTTTTCTAGAACGATGGAACTGCTGAGTGGTGCGCAGTATGTGTTGCAAAAACGATATACATTGCTGAACTGACTGCTGTGATACAAAGTGTGATACAAAGAGTCAATTATTGATTCCAATAACAATGTGTTTATTAATTTTGGAAACCTTTATGAGTAATAAAAAAAACAAATCTGAATCAAATTAAATTATACTTTAACAATATTTTTAAATATATATTTTTCTTAATTATATTTCTCTGTATACTTTTTCTCTTTTTACCCCTTTTGAGTCCCAGATTGCAACAGTTTCCAGAAGGAAAACACATTCATCAACTAAACTTATTGTTACCCTCACAATGAAATATCTTATCAAGATCGATCACACATGTAAAGATTTAATCTTAGCAAATGCCCTTTTATGCCAAAGTGAGGTTGTGAAGATTAAAATGATATATTGGCACATGTTTAATATAGGCCATTTGGTAAGTGGCGTTTCAGAATGGAAGTCTTCAGGGTTTGGGCCACTGCTTATGCATTATTCATGATGTTGTTCCATTGCATCTCTGCAATACAGCCCAGTTCTCCTTAAAGTTACAACACCTCCATCAAACACATGAGCAGAGGCTCACGTGCCAGAACTGCAACAGCAATAGGCTACAGTGCACTTCATTAGCTTATTTAATGCTGATTTTCAATGGGACAATTAAGATCATTTTCAAAAGCTGTTCTGTATACAGTATAACATCACAAATGGGTATGACTGATTGTGATAGCAATAAATACTGTAATTATTGATCTTTTTTTTTTGACAGGTGAGTGGAATTCAGCGATGGTTTGAGGAGTTAGAGGTTGCAAGAGGAGACCCAAGGGGAATTTGTGGGCAGACTTGCATTGTAACCAGCAGATCTTTGAAGAAAACTATTTTCCATTGGGATCAGCATTACAGACACCTCCGTGTATCACGGCACAAATATTTACAGCTATTATTTACAGCTGTTGTACTGTATTATTTTAAAAGTACAATAAAGGGGGTAAAAATGCTGGAAGTGTTTCAAGTACATAAAGTCCATGCTTTGTTGTCATTAAACTGATTTCACTGTTTAAAAAGGCAAGCAATTACATTTCATCCAGCATATGGGTTTTCTGAGTCACAGATGTACAATAAAGGGGGTAAAAATGCTGGAAGTGTTTCAAGTACATAAAGTCCATGCTTTGTTGTCATTAAACTGATTTCACTGTTTAAAAAAGGCAAGCAATTACATTTCATCCAGCATATGGGTTTTCTGAGTCACAGATAACAAGGAAATGAAAATGACTTTGAATCTACATAAAAGCACATGTTAGACCAACAATATTCCCCCCAACTACAGAGTTGTCTGAATAAACTTAATATAGAACAGTACTGATGATTTGCTAAGTGTATATGTGAGTCCCCAACATGCACTGCAAAATAAATAAATGATGTGTTCACTGTTAAAGGATTATTGTTTTACTGTTTGCTGGATTTATTTATGCTGTTTTTGTTGTCACTGTTAGTTTTTTGTGAGGTGATGCTAAAATCTTATTATGCTTGTTTGTTTTCACCGTTACTGAGATCTGTGGGCATCTATATAAAACTATTTCATCTGATCTCTCCGTCAGATTGCAAAGTTCCCTTGATGTTAAATGCCATAAACAACATACATAATGAAGATTCAAATATTTTGTGTTATTAATTGAAAATTTGAGAATGAGAAATATATAGTTATCTTGACAACAATTAATTGGCTGTTTTGGTTTTGGTGAAGTGAAATTCAAATAGACTAAATTCAAATTCTATCACGTTGCCTTGAATTTTCACCTTTCCACAACAATATACATTTTTTGATATTATTAATAATTATTAAGATCATCTGTTTGGTGCTGATGACAACAGGCAGATGTTGAAGGTCTGAATACATCTAAAATACTGAAATCAAGTAATGCTTTTAAGTCCAATGCTGACATCACTTTTGCAGGAAAGTTTGTGGGACTGTTTATTTTCTCTTACATAGCAAATCAAACGCTTCTGCTTTTCCATAAAGTGCTTTTGGCATCTTTCACACATTTTTACTAATTTCCTTTATACTTCAAATCATCAGCCAGGTTATTAGTAGCCACGCTTGTATAGTTTTTATTGTTGAAGTTAATTTTTAAATCTTTATTTAAAACAGTTGTGTCGGAAGAGAAGCATCATTGCTCTGCGTTGTTCATTAACTTACTACCTCCACATGGATTATAATTAGTGATCAAAGTGGTTGCTTCTGTATACAGTGCCTAAATGATGCAAATTTTAAAAAAGGGCTTGAGAAAGGTTACAGTGCTCACAAAGTCAGTTACAAACTAAAACATATAGTTTCATCACTTAGTTAGGAAAAAATTAGAATAATTTTGCAAACGCACTGGCTAACATAACTTTTCCCAAACTACAGCTGTCACTGTCTCATGTGGAGCGATGCCAAACTCACCTCTGTCCGGGACTGGAGTCGTTTGTTCATCTCATAGATTCTGTACTCAGGCTGCACCATGTACGGTGAATGTCTCCGGTAGAACGGTCCGAAAGGGGACGAGTAGAACGGGTCGTGCGGAGGGTTGGACATGTTGATTCCGTGTTGCGTTTATAGCAGCGCCAAAGCTTCAGCATCCATACAACGCGCGTGCAAGATCTCCAAACGCCGCGAGACAGCAGCAGTCAGTGGCTGCACGCGGAGCGGAGAGATGAGAGCTCGCGGAGGAGGCGGGAGAGGAGAGCAGGGGGAGGAGGGCTGGGCTCTCATTGGATAGCCGCAGGCTGCACTGGAACATTGTTGAAGGTGAGCCAAGCAAGTCTTACCATCCCACCATAAACGACTGGCCTGTTTTGCTAATGTTTGTGTTCGGTAACTTTCAAATTAGCGTGGCAGTGTTGTACACAACCGGGGCTAGTTGTCACATGGGGAGTCACAAGGACTATTTGTCAATAACTAAATTGTTGTTTTCTTTTAGCAGTTTTGGGTCAGCAAAGTTATGGGTTCGATTCCCAGGAAGAGCAAGAACTGCTTAAATATATTAAATGCAATGTTAGTTGCTTTGGATAAAAGTGTCTGCCAAATGCGTAAATGTAAAATGGTAAAAAAAAAAGTGAATACCATAAAACCACAATGAGATACGGTAAGGCTAAGTTCAGTGTTATCAAGGTTAGGCTTTCTCTATCTATCGGTCACTACGAGTAATGTTGTGACAACATTAGGGGTCTTACTTGGGAGCCCCAATCACCTCTGAGTTTAAGAGAAAAGGCCAATGAGAATTGGTGAGTGGATTTTGCATTAAGCCACTCCCCCATACACACGGGTATATAAAGCGGCAATAAGGGCCCTACTGGCCAAATGGGTGCCCTAAGCAGAATTGTATTGTTGTGCCCCCTCCCCAAAATATTATGGAAGTAAAAAAAAAACACCTACTATAGGGGTCAAAACATAACTTTAATAAAATATAAAAGTAAATAACTAAATTGTAATTAAATTGTATTACCGGTATTTACAAATTACAATTGTAGCTTTTTGACAGTCATCTATGTCTGATTGATTTTATAGTCTCAAGCATTCAGAAATCACACAAAAGAAAATTAAGCAGTTTTACTTCGATAAAACCAATGATTAGTTTTTGTAAAGGTTGTGATGATGTCCACATGTTTTTGTTGAAGAAATTATAGAGGCTAGCATTTCTATCGCAAAAGGTGGCCGAGCATTAAAGATTAAGTGGATATTTTAACTAAATGTTTGGTCAATATTAAACAAGGATTTAATCATTCTGTAAGTATTACAACAACAGTTACCAGGCCTTTGGCGCCCTTTGTAGGCATTTGTAATAATATGTAATATACATAAATTGTTTATTTTGAATTACATTATGTGTTTTAACAGTGTTATTCAATGAAACCATACGATTATTATTAATTAACCAATCATTATTGCCTCATTGTTTTTATATAATGCATTTTATGTCATTTTAAAGGTTGTTGTTTGCTTAGGTCTGTTTTTATTTACACAAAAATATTATCTGAATACTTCGTAAATTATTATTTGAAGCGATTTGAAGTATCAAAACCATGGTTAATTTGTGGTTACCATTGCTACAAGAACCATGTTTTTTTATTTTAATTTTTTTATTTTTTTTATTCGTAGTAAAATTATGGTTAATTTTCGTAAGGGAACATGGAAACTCTGAGAGAATATTAAGGCAGATGCGGCGGTGATATTATTACCGACATTAAAACACGTTATTAACGTCAACATCCAAAAACGTTTCACAGGATTATGAACGTACCTAAAAGTGATGCACGGGCTTCATCTTGGGCTTTTTTTTCTTTTTCTTATCTCGGCGCCGGACTACTGATTTTTACTGACTACTGTCTTTTCCCGGGCATAGTTGTCCATCAGTTATGATCATTTGCAGTCAGCCGCAAACATGAGGTGAGAGCGAGCACGGGCACGGGCGGGGACGTGGATGCGGGAATGGCGTGTCACGTGTGCTTCGCCTGTCTACTGCGTTCACCATAAAACACATTTTTTATAATTATGTATATATGTTCATGTTTATATTTTTATTTACGTATATGTATATGTTAATATTAATATAGAACGAAAGTTTTTTTTTTTTTTTGAGCAACTGGGATGGTGCCCATCCCAACCCCCTGGGAGTTGGTGCCCTAGGCAAACTACGTACTCTGCGTATAGGGAGCGGCGGTACTGGCAGCAATCATTCTGATTTTTGCTTCGGTGCCAAGTGGTTGTATTTTTACAATCCACAAAGCCATTCATCTCATGAGCGCACTCTCTTCGGTTGTAGGCGTGACGGCCCATTCAGCAGTGTTCCCTAGGTGCAGTGGTGATTCCCCATGGCGCTTCAACAATAAAAGAGAAGTTTCCTCTAAAAGAGAAAATTGCGGACAGTCTGCATCTTTTTCAAGTTGCCACTCTGTCCATGTCCTCTTGGTTGCTAGTGGTTTCCTTTCCCCTGATGATGGCCACGATCGCTGTCTTCTGTGTCGGGGCATTGAGCACACTGAAGACTCATGCCCGTACTGTGAGAGCATTACCATGGCGACGCTGCGATCGCGTCTCTCCTTTCTGAGGAAAGGAAGAGACCCCTCTGTCACTACCCGTCCTGTTTCCTCTGCACAGCACAGGGCCATGTTGGTTTGTTCTCTGGGAGATTTGAGGATTACAGTGGGAGCAAATCTGCCGGGCCAGTCCCCACAGACCTCCCACTCCTCATGCAGCGCTTGTCCCGTACAGTTTCCAGGTGATTCCGCTGGCCCGTCACATGACGGTCCCAGCCTTTCATTCGAGGCTCCGCCAGAGGATCAGATGTCGATAGCAACATCGTGGGATGGGCTATTGTCCTCTGAGGATGAAGCCCTCCGTTGGGCCCATCGGGTGTTGTGGCTTCCGCCGAATCGGACCTAAAGTTGACGGCCGTGCTTGCCCGGGCAGCCGTGAGCATTGGGTTGGAAGTGAACACACCGCCCAACCCTGAGTGCTCAAAGCTGGAAGATTTGTTTCTCGGCATGGAGCGCGGCTGGAAGAATCGTCCACGCCTCCCGTCCAAAGCCTGTAAGCTGATGTCAGCTCTTGCTGCCAAAGCTTACAGTGCTGCGGGCCAAACAGCCTCTGCCCTGCACACCATGGCGATCCTGCAAGTTCAGCAAGCCAAGTCACTCAAAAAAGTCATGGGGCGGTCCCTCGGGCAGGCAATGTCAACCTTGGTGGTCGAAGAGCACCATCTCTGGCTCAACCTGGCCAAGATGAGAGACGCTGACAAAGTGCACTTTTTTGACTCTCCCATCTCCCAGGTTGGCTTGTTCAGCGACACTGTCGAGGACTTTGCCCAGCAGTTCTTGGCAGTACAGAAGCAGACTGAATCCATCATGCACATATTGCCCCGATGTGACCCTACTCCTGCCACCCATACTTCAGGGGCCGGCCAACAGTCTGCTTGTTGCCATGGGCGCCCCCCCTGCGTCCTCCACAGCAGCTCCGTCCTGCACTGAGATGACAATGAAGCCGGCATGTCGAGCTCCACGCAGGAAGGCGGTGCCCCCCGTGTCCCAGGCCGCCACTAAGTCCTCGAAGTGGACGGCGAAGCGGCCCTGACACAGGCAACCCAGGGATGGAGGGTGCTGGTCTTTCTCAAGAGATGGCGGGAACAGCGCCACTCCTTCCCCTGAAAGAGGGCCTGGCAGAGAATCTTTTGTTTCCTTTTCTTTCTGTCCCCATAATTCACAAAGAAAGCTGGACTCAAAGAAAGAGCAATTTCCTCTTTCTTGTGGAGTGACAGTGAGTGATGCACCGCTTCCTTACTCTTACCCACAACACCCCCTATCACCAGTGGCCAAGAGACCACGGTTTAAGGAAGCAACGCTTCCTCACACGTCTCTAGCCAGTCCCTCTGGAGAAACTGGGAATCTTGTCGGTGTGACACCCTGTTTGTCAGGTCTGTCCCAGGACACTATGCCTTCTGGGCTGACCAGCAGGGTTCCCCACTGATGCACCACCACGGGTATGTCGAATGTCCCTGGATCTGTGAGTCTTGAATTGGGCCCATCACAAGGTTCCGTTCAAGATGTTGTGCAATCACAGGGACCTGGTGCGTCGGCACCTCAGCCGTTTGGGGCTTCGGATCAACTGGAAAAAGAGCAAGCTGTCTCCCGTGTAGAGAATCTCTTTTCTCAGTTTGGAGCTGGACTCGGTCAACATTACTTTGTGTCTCACCAACGAATGTGCCAAATCAGTGCTGAACTGCCTGAGTTCCTTCAGAGGCAGGACGGTGGTACCACTAAATCAATTTCAGAGGCTCCTGGGGCATATGGCATCCACAGCCACAGTCACGCTGCTCGGATTGCTCCATATGAGACCACTTCAGCACTGGTTACACCATGTGTGGCGCCATGGCACACATCGCGTGACCATCACACCGATGTCCCGCTGCACATTCTGTCCTCCCAGGATGTGCCGCTGCACATTCCCAGCCTGTCCTGCCTCCAGAGCAGGCAGCCTTGTGGTCCTGGAGAGGGCATTGACTGATTTGGCACATCAACTGCCACTACCACGGCCTCTACTGCAGGGCAGGCACATGTTGGTCCGCATGGACAACACTGCGGCTGTACCAGGAAGGTCTACAATCACGTCGCATGTTGCAACTCGCCCGCCATCTCCTCCTCTGGATTCAGACGTGGCTCAAGACACTGCACGCTATCCACATTCCAGGGGAGTTCAACCGTGCAGCCGACACGCTCTCACGGCAGCTCATCCTCCCCAGAGAATGGCAACTCCATCCCCATGTGGTCCAGCTGATCTGGAGTCGATTCGGGGAAACTCAGGTGGACCTGTTTGCTTCCCACTAATCCTCCCACTGCCAGTTGTACTATTCCCTGACCGAGGCCCCCTCAGTACGGATGCACTGGCACACAGCTGGCCCCAGGACCTACACAAGTATGCGTTTCCCCAGTAAGCCTTCTCACGCAGACACTGTGCAAGGTCAAGGAGGATGAGGAACAGGTCTTGCTGGTTGTGCCTTACTGGCCCACCCGGACCTGGTTTTCAAAACACATGCTCCTCATTTCAGCCCCTCCCTGGCAGATCCCCCTGAGGAAGGACCTCCCTTCTCAGCGGCAGAGCACCATATGGCACTCGCGTCCAGATCTCTGGAAACTCCACATGTGGCTCCTGGACGGGACACGGCAGACTTAAGTGATCTGCCACCAGCAGTGGTAGACACTATCACTCAAGCCAGTGCTCCCTCTACCAGACAAGCTTATACCTTGAAGTGGAGTCTGTTCACTGACTGGTGTTCTTCTCACAGAGAAGACCCCCGAAGATGCCCGATCAGAGTCATGCCTTCTTTCCTGTAAGAAAGATTGGAGCGTAGGCTGTCATCCTCCACCTTGAAAGTCTTTGTCACTGCTATCACAATGCAGTGGACGGCTAACCCCTGGGGAAGCACGACCTGATCACCAGGTTCCTGAGGGGTGTCAGAAGGTTAAACCCTCCTAGGCCACCCCTCGTGCCCTCCTGGGATCTCTCTGTTGTCCTGACAGGACTTCAGAGGGATCCCTTTGAGCCGCTGGAGACAGTTGAGCTTAAGATCATGTCTGTTAAAACAGCACTCCTGACCACGCTCATCTCCATCAAGAGGGTCAGGAACCTGCAAGCATTTTCAGTGAGCTACTCTTTGTCTGCTACGAAGGCCAGCAGAAGGGGAAGGCTGTCTCCAAGCAGATATTGGCCCACTGTATTGTGGATGCCATCGCCTTGGTGTACCAATCCCAAGGTGACAGTGTAGCCTCCTCCTGGGCTTTGGCACATGGCGCCTCTATAGCAGACATCTGCAGAGCTGCGGGCTGGGCGACACCTAACATCTTTGCGAATTTCTACAACCTTCGCGTAGAGCCGGTTTCTTCCTGTTTGTTGGGTAACAGGTTAGTGGCGGGAAGAACTGGGTCGATGTCACACTTACTTGCAGATACAATATATGAATTTTATGATACAATATAGGAAAGTCTTTCCTGGGTAATAATGGTGGAAATATTCAATAGCTTTAGACTGTATGCCAGTGTCAGAAAGTAATAGGGGCTCTGAGTAAAATATAACCATAATACATTTTTTGTAACGTAATATGTATCTTAAAATTCTAGGCCTAGTTAAATTTACCCATGTTTTTTTTTAAATCTTTTATATATTCATTTTAAAGGTGACCTATTATGCAAAAATCACTTTTATAAGGTGTTTGAACACAGTTGTGTGGCCGCTGTGTATGAAAACAACCAGCCTATAATGGTAAAAATCCACCCACTCATTTTTTTTATAATCCCAATAAATCATAAACAGTCTCTCCAAATGAGCGGTTCCAGATTTCTCCCTATGTACACGTCATTTTAGGGAAAAATCCCACCCATTTGTGACACTCTCTGCCCTATTAGCATAGCCACAGCCCTGAGTGAGAAGCAGCAGTCCGCCATAGCTCTTTTCTTGCTGTAGCTGCTGGAGATACAATGTCAGCGCCATAGAGGCATTACAAGTGTCGTGTGTTGGGATGCACCAACAAACATAGGAGTCTCCATAGACCGCTGAGGACATGGTGGTTAAATTTCATTTTTGAAGGAAATGTCCTGGAAAAAAACGGAAAAGTCCTATATGTTTGTGCTAATCATTTTACGCCAGACTGCCTCACAAATGAGGGTCAGTTCAGCGCTGGAGTTTTGCAAAGGTTGCTTCTGAAAGAGGGACCAATACCAACGCTTCGTGCGTGAACGTCAGCTCCAGAATTTTTTTTTTTCCAAATTGCCTTTCTGAAAGAGCTTCTAGGTACTCTGTAAGACTAATGTTGCTAAAGCTACCATTGTCTCTGCCTGTTTTCACTGATGCTGCCTTCACGTGCTACCAGAATGATAGTAAATAGGAATGAGGTAGTTAAAAATTGCATATGAAAGCAATGTTAAGTCGACCGCTTGAAATTGTCGAGCTCATAATCACAAGTGGGACTTGTAAAGTTTGTGATAGCACGCGAAGGCACCATGAGACCAGTTATGTTATTTTTATTGCGCCGTGCTCCCCGTCTGTATAATTCATATACGCAAATTTACTATGCACAGTACAATCAGATTGCATGAGATCATCCTGTTTTGTTGTTGCCAGTATGCCGGAGCATGAGATCTTGAAGCTCCACCCTCTTCTGAAAAGGGAGGCGGGAGCACCAGCTCATTTGCATTTAAAGGGACAAACACAAAAAAGGTGTGTTTTGGCTCATACCCTAAAAGTAGCATTTTCAACAAGCTATAAAAAATTATCTGTGGGGTACTTTGAGCTAAAACTGCACATACACACTCTGGGGACATCAGACTTATTTGACATCTTGTAAAAAGGGCCATAATAGGTCACATTTAATCAATTAAAGTATTCAAAAGGACGATACATGGTTTTATGTGGTCAAAATCTAATAAAAACGTGTACCTAAAATGATATACAGAGACAGTAGGAGAAATTAAACTAAATAAGTCCACTAAAAGGTTATATTGTCTGCAGATATAGAAGACAGATGTAATGCTTGGGTGCATGTTGACCCATGTTGAACTAGGTTGACAAAAGGACAGCATATACTAACAACAACACTAATCCCATATTGTAAGACTTTGGTTTATATAGGTTTCATCTGTACATGTGATTGTGCCCTTCTGTTAATATGGCACAGCATTCTAATACATTATAGTTCCAAAAATAACCTGTATAATTTAAAATTAAAATAATATAGCACCAAATTGCTATATATAAGAATAATGGCCACACCTAAGGCTTCTCAAGTTTGGCTGCATCAGTTGTAAATAGATACAGTGCTGTACAAACATGCTTGAAAACTGAAAAGAAGGTTGCTGGAGTTATTCAGAATTGGAAAATGATTTTGATGACGTCTACTTCTTTTTATGCTAATTTGTTAATCTAATGCTAATGTCCATACATATCTTTTCATATCGAGTTTTAGAAGCATTTTCAAGGCCACAAATGCTCTCCGAAATCTGTGTCTTCAATTTATGCTTATTAACCATATAAGTTTTTTTTTTTTTTTTTAAATTCCTGTATTGCATGTTCTGTTGAAGTATTTGAGGCTTAGCCATCTTAGACAAATGAAAGTTCATCTACAAACACTCTAGGCACAGAGATAGGTAATTATGAAAGTTGGGGTGAAAATCTATTAATAAAAATCTTAATTAAAAATTACATTATTTAATATCTCAAAACCTTTCCATTCAACATTACAGAAGGAATGGGCTTGTTTGCCCAAAGCACTTTTTTGCAAAGGCTATGCAGCTTAAAAAAATAAATAAAAAAACTTATGTCTTTTCTTTGGTTGCCATCTACTTTTAATTTGGGGTGTAAGAAGAGAGTGGCTGGAATTGGAGAGTTTTTTTTAATTAGAAGTACAGCCCAAGCGTGGAGTTAGTGGTGTGGAGGGAGATATATGTGGTAAGGCGCTCGAGGAGGAACTGCTAGTTTTGCTGGAGAATCTCATTAGCATCGTAATAGCTTGCAGCCTTATTTGCATATTGTCAAGAGTGATTTTTTCCCCCTTTGGATAAAGGGGAGAGAGAGAGAGAGTTGGGGGGAAAAAAACGAAAACTTTGAAGCTCCATATTTTATTTCATTATTTAAGTTAAATAAATTCTAATTGAAAGACGCCTTTCAATTATGTTTCCCTACTTGTATTAGATACAAATAGTTGACTTGTTGAGAATTTGCAGAGAAAACAGCCATTACTGCTGAGATAAACAACATTTAGTTTTTTCTCATTAAAAAAAATTAATAAATCACACAATAAACAAAAATATCATAGTTTGAGCTTCATTCAATCTGAAACTTCGTAAAGACAACAAATGTGTCACATGAGGGACATTTTAGCATTAATGAACACAAACACATTTTTTAAGGACTGCTGACAATATTATCTCAAAATTAAGATAATTAAAGACTAACATTTTGTGTCATGTACATTTTAACTGTTTTCATGCACATTAGACAATTTCGTTTGGTGCCTTCACTGTAAACGTGTGAAATCTCCTCTGCATACTTCATTACAGTTGACCTTTCCATGTGGTAATTGTGTGTCTCCATTTGTTTGATTTGGATATCGGACTTCATTTAAATGGCGTATGACATATTTGTGATTTGAAAGCAATATTTACTTAAATGTGGTGGCCCTGTTGGGGGTCACCAAACGGCAGTATCTCAGTCTCACACATATTCATTTTCCTTGATGGTGACTGTCTAAAGCCAAACCTCGAGGTCTGGAAACCTTTTACATTTCCAACTGTAATAAAAAAACAGAAAAAAAAATCTAATTTCACAGTTTAACATGCTTAGCTTGTCTGACTTGTGTCACTTGAGCATGCAAAACCTAACTGTTGACTTCCCCCGAGTGATTTATGGGAAACAATTACCTTGACTTAGTTTAGATGCGAGCTGTGTAGCATAATTTATTTGTGTATTTTGTACATACATTATATTTTGTGCCTGAGTAGCGGACATTAAAGTAAATTAAGGAAGGCTTTACTCGAAGAATCAAGGTAATTATTCTTACTAAACCACAAGAGTAAACTAAACTGATTGGTTTTTATAGCCCTATTGAGGTATATAGCCAACATCTATTATATATACCAAATCTGTTGTCAGATGTCTGTTTGAAAGAAATCTGTATTTATTTGATAAATTTGATACAGTAGAAACAATAGTATTGTGAAATATTATTACAATTTAAAATAACTATTTTCTATGTTAATATATTTTGAAATGTAATTTATTTCTGTGATGCTATTTCTGAATTTTTAGCAGCCATTGCTCAAGTCTTCAGTGTCACATGACCCAATCAATCTAATATGCTGATTTGATGCACATTATATAATTTATTATATTATTATATTATTTATTATTATAGATTTATTATCTATAATCTATATAAATATATATGATCTATAAATGAAACATTCAATCTAATAAAAAATATTTTTCAAAGTTATAAATTCCAAAGATTATTGGAACATATTTTGCAAGAAAATACTTTTTCAGTTTTTCTACTTTAAAATTGTACTTGCTGTTTGCAAATTTAATAGCAATTTTTGAGTAAAAATGGTTTCTACACCAATTTTTTTTTCAGTGTAAAATTTATAATTGCTACAGATTTGGTATCATATAAACCCTTTCTGCTATTGTTTCTCCATCTAATACCACTACAACACTGAACTACGCCAACAACTGGCATTGCATTGATTGAGTATTGAAGTCTTCTGTGTTTCTCTCTTCGGCACACACTGTTTTTCCCCCTCGACATTTTCACTCACTTGCTCACTCTCACCCTCTGCCCAGTCTTGAAGTCTACATAGATCTTCACCATCATCGAACATCTGTTTACAATTTCAGTCATGGGGTTGAGACCCTTCACGAACACTTACATATCAACTAACACAACAGCCTCATGGTGATCTGTAACCGAACATGATAAATTACTTTGTCCCAGTGTCCTGTGATTTGATTTCGTCCTGAAGCTTGCTTCCCATCCCCCTGCAGGTCAGTTAATAAGAGAGGAAGCCTGCCTAAACCTCACAGTCTGACTAAATCACACACACACACACACACACACACACAAAACAAGCATGTAAACCATGCCATACATTTTAACACCCACAGACATGCACATATGACAACTGTTCACCCACATGGACAAATATGCATTTAAAACTATATGCGATCATATTGTTTGTGGGCATGTGCTGTGATTTCTCTCTCTCTCTGTGTGTGTGTGTGTGTGTATTTGTCTCTCTAGGGCAAACACAGTCCAGTCTCAAGGGAATAGTCTCAAGCTGAACGTTCCTGGAATGAGGGAGTGGAATTTTACCCACACTCCACCTCAGCAGGAGACCCTAACACACACACACACACACACACACACACACACACACACACACGAGCACACCTTCTCTCTCTCAGCCTGTCTGTCTTGTTCTCCATAGCTGTGTCATTATTCCTTCTATTCCAGTCAACAGAAAATGACTAGCATGTGTTGACACACATTCCCACCTCTCTGTGGATTCAGAAGCGGTCCTGATGACTAGCATCTCACTCACATCTAAGGGTTTGATGTTTCACCTGACTATAAGAAGTATTCGATTGAAGTTACACTACATATACCATTCAACTGATTTGCCAGATGTGACTGCGATGACTGAGCTGACAACGATACCTTTTAAGTAAAACTGAGAAAAGCAACAGATAAATTAGATGCCAACCTGTTTTCCTCTGTCTTTAAAAACTAAAAATAGTTACCAAGTTTGTGAAAATGAGTTGTAGTCTTTTTGCGATGACCACTCTCATGAGCAGAGCAGAGCAAAGCAAAAAGCAGAGCCAAGTTGCTACATTGCTTGGCAACCGTAAACAATTCTCTGTTCTGATTTCTAAATGTAAAAATGTATTGAATATTAGTGACTTTTGTTTATTCCAGTTGCCAATGTTTAATAAAATCTTTATATTATTCCTACATTATGAATTTATGCTTTGTAAGGTAACCTAAATGTGCTTCAGGTGGTAACATCTAAATGAACTGGTTTAAAAAAAATTCATACATACATACATACATACATAAAATGGCTGAATAAGTCTGAATTCCTTACTGTAGGTTACACCAATGAAAGCAATTTTTATCTCTTAGAAAATATAGAAATAGATCCTTTGCATGCTATCTTCTAAACTGTAAAAAACAAACAAACGTGGTAAACATGTAATGCACAGCCTTATTTCTGCATACTGTACATAAAACGTAACAGATGCAGTGCAGACTGCAGATTACCCCGACAGCCCTGATGAGATTATCATTCTCGCAGATTCTGAACTCATGTTGTTGGAAGATAGCAGCTTGCTTCTGCACAGAACATTCTGACTGCACACAGAATTGGACCTGATCTGGATGCACTGCTGTTATGATTGAAAAACAGCATCTGATGTGCAACTGAAGTTCATGTTAGTATGTTTTACAATGGCCCCAAAAGGATCTGGACATTTGGACATGTCATTGTATTAGATAACAAAATATCAAAATGAGTGGCATGTGCAAACAAATGATGGCAGTCCATTTCTCTAGTGTCACTTTTATGAGCCATTTTTACAATGATTTTAACTGGTCTCAAGGTGACTTTGAATGGATGTATGAAGTCATTTTCCTAAAGTTCATACAGATGCCCTACATTGAAAAAAGTGGTAACCTGCAATTGTTACCTCAAAGATCTATTTCTACATTCCTGAAGCTCAAACAGAAGAGCATTCCGTGAGAAACGGCAAGGTCATGGGTTTGATTCCTATGAATGCATGAACTGATAAAATGTACAGTATACTCTGAATGCAATTAAGTTGCTTTGGATAAAAGCATTTGCCAAATGCATAAATGTAAAATGTGCATCATCTAACCCATAAAATCTATGTTTGTTAGTGTAACCTAATTTATCAGGTTGATTTAGTCTGATTAAATTACTTAACCCTTTAAAGCCGAACATATGAAGAGTTTATTGAAGATCTGAAATGCTAAAAGGACTTTTACATGCTAAAACTATCAATCAGATGACAGAAGGTACAGTAAAACAAATTTTTTCAGCAAAGTTTTGATCATGTTGATAATTTAGTCTTAAAAAAAGCAAGCTTTATAAGGTTAAAATGAAATAAAAAATAAAATCAGTTAATTTAGATGTTCCCACATGAAGCACATTTTTAGGTTACCAGAAAAGAAAAAAAAAACTCTTTTCACAGTGTACCAGAGAAACCACAGGTGTTCATCACACTAACTATGAATATGTTTTACTAATGCTGCACGACCAGAAAGTGTGACCTTATTAATCTGTTCAACTTGAAAAACATATCCATTGTTTTATCATTCAAAACTGAGCAAACACAAAAAAAGTGTATGTGTGCTATCTTTATAATAAACACACTTTACAATGACAGTTGTATGTATGTGCGTAGAGCATCGGAGGTGTGACCATCCACATTATATGCACAAAAAGTCATTTCAGCATCTGAGCACCAAACCAGTTTCTATCGGTGTTGTTTAAGACTGGCTCCTTTGCTGTTTTTTTCTTTCTTTTTTGGATTTAAGCCTTCAAAAATTCCTTTGGGGATTTTCTGTGCTTTTCTGTGCAGTCACAGTAACATTGACCCCTCTCTGCCTCTCTCTCTCTCTCTCTCTCTATCCCTCCAGCTTTTTCTCCTGCTGTATCTCCTTTTCCAGAATTCCTCTTCTCCCAATATCTCACCCAACTCTCATTTGTTTTCCTATCCTGTCACATATATTTTAATGTTTTTCCTCAGTGCCCAGTATGAGCGTGGTGGTCATTTCCCTCTGCTGTCGTGCCACAATGACCAGCACTGATGTCGGTTTGGCACAGAGAGCACAGACCGCATGACAGGGGTCATTTGAGGGCCATGTACCACACTCCAGGGGCCAAAACCCAGCTTGTTAAACTGGCCCCCGGCCAATCACAGCCTCTAAGTCGCTCATTTCACCCAATCGGAGATCAAAAAGACCCACTTCATCATATAACATGTATTTAACGACTTAGAGTTTTGCAACCACTTAAAACATCACAAAAAGTTATTTTATTGTGTGTGGAATTAATTCCATTAGACGAGGAAATCACTGGAAAGTAATTTTATAAAATAGCATATGACAGACATTTGTGATTATTAAAAGAAAAGAAAGGAAACTCTCAATATGCAATAAAGCAAATGAGTTGATCATCACTATCAACCTCTTTCTCTCGTTTTCTCATCCCTTTGATTCTGGCCACGGTCCTATGTCAACACAGATGTCTGCCATAGAAGGAAAGAGCACAAATAAGGAGAAATGAAAAAAAAAACAAGTACTGGGAGAAGAAGAAGAAGAAGAAGAAAAAACAAATCAAGGAGGCAAACACATATACGATGGAAAAAAAAGAAGTGAGAGAGAGAAAGAGACATGAGGAACAGGCTCTTACTTCTTTTCTGTTTTTTACTGCAAAGCAAAACTGGTAGTTTGATCTTTGCAATAGGTTATCTACAAAAAAAAAACCAATAGATTTAATAAAAATAGATGTATAATTTTTTTCTATTGTCTTAGATTTACTTTATGCAACCTTTAAAAAACCGATATCAAAATAGTTTCAAAATCATTTAGTCAATTCATTTACATTTTAATTAAAATTAAAGTTACCTTAATTCAATTTGAACATCAGGCATAAGATTACTTTCTAAAACAAAAAAGAAATTAATACTATTTGGGAGAGAATACTATGACTTTTATGATTTTATATATTAAAATGAACATAGATTTTCTTATTTTAATGTCCAGGTAAATTGCTGGTGTCACTTTGTTCACCTCAGCTAATTTTCCCATAGAACTCTTGTTACACTTGATATTGATAAACAAGTTAATGCTTCTGAACGCTCAGCACAGGTGCAGTTTATGATACACCACCAGGACGCAATTCATGAACTCATTAATTCATAAATCTGAATATTTCTAAAGGTGGCAAAACCAAATGCTGCATTGTAGAAAACAATGCTGTTTCTAAAATAAAAAAAAGAGAAAAAAAAGACAAAGACAGAGCAAAAAAGATTTTCCCGGTTCCTGGATTTGCAATGGCATCCTGTGTTCTTGGATGTGCCGTTGCCAAGGCAACAGTAACTTGGTGACCTCGTTATTTCAGCCTAATCCAGCACTAAAATTATGGTTGCTCCACCCTTTTGCCTGGCTGCCCTGATAACATAATCATTGCAAATGAGGCACAGGGAGAAGAGAGAGATAGAGGGAGAGGGAGAGGGAGAGAAAGAGAGTGACAGAGTTAGACCGAGATCCAAAGATGAGAAGAGAACGGGAGAGTGAGAAAAAGAGAGGGAACCAGAGCACTAACATGCAGAGAATGATGGCATGAGTGAAGGAGTGTTCGTGTGACTGATGAATAAATCAGTTTTGAGTAAAATAACTCCTGAAATTGCTTGGAGACCAACCATTATCTTGTTTCAAACAAGATAATTTGCCCGGCTTGCAATAAGATGTCATAACTGTACTTAAACTGTAATCGGACAAGTGACAAAATGGAGAAAAAACCTTGGGAGAAACCAGGCTCAGTCGGAGGCCAGTTCTCCTCTGGCCGGACGAAACCAGCAGTTCAATTCCAGGCTGCAGTAATGTCACATTGTGCAGAGGACTCATCTGGTTCCTGTGGTCTTGTCCCGGTGGCCGTCTAGGAGACAAGGTCCTCACTGGGGATCTGTCTCTGGGGCTCATCTAGTTGTCCTGATCTCCGCTGACATTCAGGGCTGTCGAGGTCATCTCTAGGTGCTGATCCACCATCTGATCTG
>NW_015624541.1:455512-459892 GCF_001515625.1 Sinocyclocheilus rhinocerous | reverse complement strand
GAAGATTACTTACAAAGCAGTCTTTTGTGGTAGAAGTGATGGTTCTACCATACGTGTAACAAGGAGTAGAATTTACAGTTTTAGCTATATGAAGTTTGCTCAAGACTAGATAATGATCTGAGATATCATCGCTTGGCTGCATAATTTCAACACCATCGACATCAATTCCATGTGACAGTATTACTCCCTCTTTATAATGAGTAACTAACAAGTCTGCAAATTCACAGTTTACATGACATGCATTCAAAATAACCAGACATTGCAATGCAGTTGAATAGGAAATAAGTATATGCATTTCGAAGGGTTTAGCTGCAGATATTTATTTGAAATAAAATGGGAACTAATATGAATCTTCGGCTATGCCTCTTTAATAATTCACCAAATTTGCATATCATTATTTGCATATCTCATTACTTCTGACAGAGACACTTACATATTCAAAAATATCATTAGGCTTATATTCTATTGCATAAATTAACATGAATAATGGAGGACTGAACCCTTTAAACTGCTTGAAAAAATTGTGTTGATTTTGTTTCTTTTTAGATACTTTTGTAAATGTAGTAGGCCTACTTTTTGACAATTTGATACAAGTCAGAGTCAGATGTTTCACAGTAGTGTCAACCTGTCTGTCAAAATTTACTATCACATTAATTTCAGTACACTTTATGTAGGTGCAAGCTGTACATTAAAACACTGATATCATACATTGTTTTTAATATTAAGGCAACTGTATGCAATTTTTTTTTTAAATTTTGAAACATCAGTTTCATCATTCTGATGGTACACTTACTGTCTAATAAGGTGAATATATTCTGTTTCTTTCCCACGCTCCCCTCCAAACGTCTGTTCTGGGAGTATGTAAGTTTGCTGAACAGGTACGAAATTCCACAAAAAGGGCGAACTGCATTACGGCAGCAACAAATGAATGAATAAATGAATGAGGCATTTACTGTATATAGTGCTTTATTGTGTATTGCTGTACACCCAAAGCGATTTACAATCATATGAGGGGGTCTGTACGTGTACAGCCAAAGACTGTAGCAGTGGTTTTCAATTTTGGTCTTGGGGACCCACCAATCTGCACATTTTGCATGTCTCCCTTATTTAACACAACTGATTCACATCATCAGTTCGTTAGGAGAGAGCTCCATTAACTGAACTGACTGTGCCAGATAAGAGAGATATACAAAATGTGCAGAGTGGTGGGTCCCCAGGACCAAGATTGAAAACCACTGGACTATAGAATATAGACTATAGCCTTAAAGTTACTTTGGTACAGCTATCCATTGTAATTACGACAGCCGTACATTTACAACAGTGAATTCCACTCACTAAACTGTACTGGGCTCCAAAGTTCCAAAAAAATGTAGTAGCTTTAGGGGGGACTATAGAATATAGACTATAGCCTTAAAGTTACTTTGGTACAGCTATCCATTGTAATTACGACAGCCGTACATTTACAACAGTGAATTCCACTCACTAAACTGTACTGGGCTCCAAAGTTCCAAAAAAATGTAGTAGCTTTGGACTTAGTAAAGACTTTGGATTTTATTTGCTTTAAACCCCAAAGTTGATGCAACGTTACTGAATGTGGCATATTAGCATCTGAACCATAGGCTGTATAAAAACAGGTCTGAACTAAGAATTGTATAAAAGAACTGTGGAGAACAAAAATATGTCACTGGGTTTTAAGCACATATCCTCATTATTTATGAGAGAGATTGATGCTCGATTGACCAGAGAAACAGCGATCACAATATGAAACCACTGTCTGTATCGTCATTCAGATTTTATGTCAACTTTTGTCTCAAAACAAATGGAATATTCTCTCAGAAAGGTCTGACATTCATAAAATAAATAATTAAAAAATATACAGAGCAGAGGCATTGAACAGTTCTGGGTTTGACAGTGCTGAGAAAGCAGAGTAGGTTAAAGTTAACACCCAAAAAATGTTTTTGCATTTGTGAATAATTGATAGCCTAACTATTCTGCAGTTCTCAGGCACTGTTAAGGGAGACTCTACAATATTATCTGAGGACTTCAGTCCTTTTTATAGCACGTCACGCTTGTAGAGAATCCGTCATTTAGTTTGATTGATGCTTGAGTGTAAAAGAATGTAATGTTTCTATGAAAAACTTTTATGCATAACTAGTGTTTATGTATAGACAATCATTTCCCAACAAGGCACATAACACACAACTGAAAGTAGCTTGTAAAATTATTGATTTGTTGAAAACTGCTCAGCATGTTGACATTCATGTGGATATTGTTTGAAGCAGGTCATGGTAACATTAACAATGCAATACGTCTTTTTACAAAGCCAATTCATATTTAACATTAACTGAAAAGGCTTCATCGTCTTCTAGTTGAAATATCTGATATAGCTTTTGCCTGTCATGGTTTCTGATATCATGCACTCATTTAAGATTGGTTCAAATATATAGAAAGCTGGGTACAGTTGAAACTGATGCAGAATTCTGCAGAGACATTAAAAATGTGAGAGCAAAACACAACAAAAAGTAAAAGAGAGTGAGACAGAGGAAGATCTAAAGAGACCAGTAAATCTGAGAATAAGAAAATCTATCTAAATGAGAACATGACGTCATAAAGACTTATTTTATAGACTTGTAATGTATATAATTTCACAAAAATAAAAATGCAAAAGGTTTTCTTTTGAAAATATAGTAAAATCGCAAAATAAATGGAAGCTAGCAAAATGTGTATACTTGCAGTTTAGAAAGCATGTCAAATAAAATTGATTTACACTGTATTACAACCTTTTCTGCATATAAATATTATTCTTATATTGACCTTATAAAGTTAAACCTACCTTATTTACATTATACATTTATGCATATAATTTATAAAGTAAAGAATAGATATTGCAGTACATTTTGAATAATACATTTCTATTGTGGCAAGTCTTATATTAGTGTATGAATAACTGACTAGGATATAAGCAGAGAGAGAAAGAGCGAGAGATAAAGAAACAGTTCAACGTGTTGATTGTTGTCCAGGTCAGCGCGGTTGCTTACTAGCGCCATCTAGAGGTGATGTCGTGGCAAACACTGCACAGGAGGTGAACGTTCTTGTGATTATTGTAAATTGTACAACATCAAACATTTCAGTGTACATTTGTGAGTAGGATACAAATGACCCGTGCCAGCCAAAATGGGCATGCTAAACATTTTTGTTAGAAACAATGTTTGTCCTTTACTCTGTCCTTTCTCTCACACACTCACCTTCCAATGTCCTCGCACTCAAGTTACCACGGCTGAACTAACCACTTCCATCTGTAAGCTCTTCATTTATACAGTCACCATGCTTGCCCAGACAAAATGGCTTCCACATGGCAATCGGACAGAACAACAACTGCAGGGAGAGGAGATTTAGCCAACAAAATCCAGCACTGCAGAGAGAAACTACCAGCCAGACAAAACAAAACAAGACAAGATACAAGACAAACCTTGTCCTCAGCACATCCTGACTGAATACAAACCATCAGCAGCTGTTTGTTAAAATAAACCAGCAGAAAAAAAATGAATGAGAGAAGACAAGAGCTTGTTGACGAGGCTAATTGACTAATGGTATGTAAAGCCAGTCAGCTAACTGGTTAACTTGCAGCATAAGTGAAAAAACCCCCCAGAACAATACGTTGTTAATTTGTCAATATATAGCTTCCATTATATAAGATATGCCTGATATCTTTTAAAGGACAAACGTGAAAGATTGTCAGACCAAAAAGAACGTCTCCGGTTACGTATGTAACCATGGTTCCCTGAGTAGGGAAGGAGACACTGCGTCCTCTAGGGGTCGCCTCGACGTGACCCGTGTCTGAAGCATACATTCAAAAAACACCAACATGTTGGCCGGCACAGCATATGACGTCACTAACGGTGCGACTATAGTATAAATAGGCGCCGGGAGCTACACATCATTCACTTCTTCGTCTGAAGCTTGCGTCCGCAGCATGGCCGGTGTTGTGCCGAATTCTGCACCCCTGCCAGATTATGCACCCCCTCGTTGAAGTCACTACCTGATTGCCTAATCCCAACCCCACCCCTAATCCCTCCCCCACACCTACTCCTAAACCTACCAATACTAGGGGGTGCATAATCTGGCAGGGTGCAAATTTCGGCACTACACCGGCAGAGACATGTTACAGGTAATAATATGATCAAAAAGTCATGGCAACAAACGACTTCCAAAGTCAGTTTAAGTTGAAACGACTTTCACAATCAATTTGATTAAACTTAATTCATGCTGCAGCACCCTCAGCACCCCTACTTCCCACGGTAATGGATGGAGGTACCAAAAAGTTTGGAAGGCGAAACCGGAGCATCGAGAAGAAAGCCCCTCTCTTTCTTCCCGATATCT
>NW_015624541.1:454174-454994 GCF_001515625.1 Sinocyclocheilus rhinocerous | reverse complement strand
GGTGCGGCGCAACTCAGCTACCTCAGCAGGAGAAAGGCCCTCCCCTTTATCCAGGTCTTTCAGTAGATCAGCCTGATGCACCGCCATCGTGTGCAACGAAGCGACAGCCTGACCTGCTGCTGCGTATGCCCTGCTATTTAAGCGAGATGTATCTTGAAGGGGCTTAGATGGCAAGGAGTGAGTCTTAAGAGAGGATATCTCACCCATAGAGAGATAGCTAGCCGCGTCTCTTCTACAGGGGGCATCTTCTCATAGCCGCTTTTGCGCATCCCCTCGATGTTGGCATCACTCGTATGCTGGAACCGATGGGTGAGGAAAAAGCGACAGCCTGACCTGCTGCTGCGTATGCCCTGCCATTTAAGCGCGATGTATCCTAAAGGGGCTTAGATGGCAAGGAGGGAGTTTTAGGAGAGGATGTCTTACCCATAGAGAGATAGCTGGCCAGCGTCTCTTCTACAGGGGGCATCTTCTCATAGCCGCTTTTGCGCATCCCCTCGATGTTGGCATAACTCGTATGCTGGAACCGATGGATGAGTGAGGAAAACGGCCTCTTCCATTCCTTCTCGACCTCCGTATGGAGATCAGGAAGAAAAGGAAGGCTCACCTGAGCTGGAGGGCTATGGTCAGACAGATAACGCTCGTCGAGACAACCTCGCGGCGTCACCTTCCTCGCCGTGGCGCGATCCATAACCTCCAGTAGCTCATTATACGCAGGGCAGGAGATTTGGGAAGGCTCAGCCTCAACTTCTTCGCCCTCCTCAGACATCTCCTGCTCTTCCTGGGCCAAACCCAGCAGAGCACTGCCCGCTGGATCCGACGA
>NW_015624541.1:443648-454115 GCF_001515625.1 Sinocyclocheilus rhinocerous | reverse complement strand
GGCTGTCGCCGGCCAACATGTTGTTGGTGTTTTTTGAATGTATGCTTCAGACACGGCTCACGTCGAGGCGTTCCCCATAGCGACCCCTAGAGGACGCAGTTCAAAGTTCCCTTGAAAAGGAACAAGAGTTTTCTTGCATTATATAAGTTTTCTGATGTCAAATGATGGCTTTGAATAAACAAAACTTTCATTTAAAGTCACTTCGTAAAATTGAAGATGTTATTTGCTATTTTTCCCCCCCTCCACTGCAGCTTGGAAATCTCAATCCCGATTGTGTTTAGATTCAAGAAAAGCACCTCATGTGCTAATTTTTACATCACTGATGCAAAAAAAAATTAAATAAATAAATTTTGATAATATACATGACGTGTCAGTTTCAAATAATATGGATGAAGAATGAGGTATGAGAGATGAAAAGAATAACAGCATATACACAGTAGGTTTGAACGGACATGGGGGAAATAATGAAGGAAATGTCATTTTTAGGTAATCTATTCCTGCAAATAATACATTTTAAGAATTAAAATTTGTCATTTTCAAATAATGACATATGCTGACAATCAATACTGTTTTTATTTGTCTTTATTATGCAAGTATGGTCCGTACTCATACAGCACCAACACAACACAGTGGAGAGAAAATACTTTGAAGATGCAGCATCCATACATGAAATTTTAACCAGTAATCACACACACTCACACTTACACAAACTAAGGCCACTTCTCTGAATAGAAGACTGTACGTTTCACGTACGACAGCGGCACACCTTTTATTGTCGAGATGAAAGTCACGAACATACACTCATCATCTAGGCTGTTTTCTTATGTATAGACTGACTCAACGTTAAACATATAAGTTAATACTTTGGTCAATTCAGAGATACTGTACTGTGTATTTCCAATGAGACTGGATGATTGGAAATGCCACATCTCTCATTTTCCATCTGCGTTCTGTATGAACTCTCTCTCCTCTGCTGCACAGTATATTGGTAAACACTGCTCTCCTCCACTCTTTATCTTTTTGTATTTAAATTTTTTCTCTGTTGCCCCTTTACTGAGCCGCCGAGGCCTCGGTTTTCCCCCCAGTAGTCACCAACTGTATGAGGCTGCCTGAGGCTGGCCGGCCTGACCCAGTGGCCCAGCTGTAGAAGGTTCTGGAGAGACAGAGAGAGAGAGGGGGATTGAGAGGCAGGTGTAAAATGATGGTGGTGCATGCTGGATAGAGAGAGAGCTAGATAATGAGAACAGAGATGGGAGGAGGGAGACCGAGAAAGGAAAATAAGAACCGAACGACAAGCCTTGTCTACTCTGGAACATTCGGGAGAAACTGTAGATGTTTTAGCCCACTGTAGCAACTGAAGTGAGACTACACATTAATTACCTCTAACACAAAGACTATTTATACTCCTCCATCACTCATGTGCTTCTCTAATCCAGCTGGGTTTGCTGCGGCTCCTCTGGGATTATGGAGCTGCATCAAATCCTCATCCTAATCTGTGCTGACTGGCAGGAGAGATTTGGCCATACTGGCCACATCTGAGTGAGGCACAGAGATACGCTAAAAAAAAGTTTTTTTGAGAGGCATTTGCGTTAATATCAATTCCACTGAATATAAATGCATGCATTTCTCTAAGAGGTCTGTTCTTGGGTTGATGCTTGACATTATTCACTTAAATTCGGATGTAATTCAATCATTCATGCAGGGTATGTTTGCTTCTAAGAGGTTTTTACTATTGCCTGTGGCTTTTTTGGTTAATATTACTGAATCAAATCAAATGTAACATCTGAGGAAGGTTTTTAAGACCTGATTTAAAACATTTCTATTATCTGAAAGCGAGATATTCTGTTGAACGCAAATCTGGTATAACAATAATTCTAACATGAGACTTACGTGAAATAATTCATAACAATGGATTTTGGATTAATGTGTATTTCAAAATATTCAGATCATTGCTGAATGACATGCTGCAGACATCAGGTCTCTTTTGGAAGAACATTACTGCCCTCTTCTGGTGAGAAATGCCCACTTTCTGATTTATCCAGTTGTTGAGGCTTCTATTTTCCAAACAGGTCAAATCTGCGATTTATGACATTATCAGCAAGTATAATGAAATCTGGTGCTCAGTGGACATGATAAACGTGAACTCACTCTGCGATGTATTCCAGCGGTGTCCAGCTCCCAAAATCTGCATCGGGCATGAATTTCCTGTTCACTGGTGTATCCAAGGTAACCCTGGAGGATGATGTCATAATGTTGCTATCTTGGTGGAAGATGAGACTGTGGAACAGAGCCTGCGGCAATAGCTTAGACTAGCATGGCCTTTTGAAAAAACTCACACCCCATATGTTGAGTTAATGTAAACAGACAGCAGTCAAATGTGTACCACGCAGATCACTAACAGTACAAATGATGCTCACACATCAAAAAAAAAAAAGAAAAAGAGAATTCATTGATATATCACATATGTGCAACACAGATCAATGAATAATAAATGACAGGCCTCAAAATTGACCCTATTTCCTTTCTTCATGCTCATTTTTGGTGTTATTGAGAATATGTTGATGCATATTATTTTAAAAAAAAAGTAATAAATTGCTCTGGATCTGATATCAGGTTAAATGTCCTGTTTCACTGTGAAATGTGTCATGTTATGGAAGTGAAATGATTTGCGAATGCCTTCTTGCGCTGACTTTCGTGAGAACATTATTGCACCAATAATGTTGGTTAATAATTACTAATGAATAATTTCACTACTGTTCAAAAGTCTGGGGTAGCAAGTTTTTTTTTTTTTTTACTAAATTAATACTTTTATTGTGCAATGATGCATTTAATTGATCAAAAGTGACAGTAAAGACATTTATAATGTTACAAAATATTTCTATTTCAAATAAATGCTGTTTTTGAACTTTCTATTCAACAAAGAATCCTGAAAAAATGTATCACGGTTTCCACAAAAATATTAAGCAAAACTACTTTTTTCAACTGTGATAATAATGAAAAATGTTTCTTGAGCAGCAAATCAGCATATTAGAATGATTTCTGAATTATCTTGTGACACTGAAGACTGGACTAATGGCTGCTGAAAAATCAGCTTTGCATCACAGGAATAAATATTATTTTACACAATATTATTTTTACTGTATTTTTGATTAAATAAATGAAAGCTTGGTGACCATGAGACTTCTTTCAAAAAAAAAAAAAAAAAAATCTTACTGACTCCAAACTTTCAAACGCTAAAGTAACATTTGAGCTAAAAGTACCCTAACACTTCTTTAAGAAGTACTCAATATTTTCACTTTGATCTTGGGAGGAAGCATAACTAAAACAGACAGATCAGTGTATATAGACAGATATGATAGATTGACAAATGCTCTTACGGAAGAATGGCCACAGCTACAGATCCAGATGGAAGACCGCTGTTCTCGGCAGCCAGACTCTTGCACAACTGATGGACTGCAGCCTTGGCCATGCCGTACCCAACCATACCTGCATCCAAAGGGAAACATAAAGCAGTGAATGGAGCACAGAGCCCTCTTCACATGTTGAGTGCTGCAGCTCTCGCTCCATAAAGCAGACTATGGGACACAATGCATGCGCACACAGCACTTGAGAGCATGCCAATTTGCCTAACAATGTCTCACAGGCAACAGCTGTTGCTTTGAATTTGGTCAATAATCATTTGGTTGGATGCCTCAAGCAGAGAATAAAATGGATTTTGCAATACAAAATAAGCTAATTGAATGTGATTCCTCCTACACACAGTCAGACTATTTTTTTCTCACCAGTGAAACTCTATGTGCAGAAATACCAGTGTATTTAAAGGGGTCACATCATGAGGAATTAAATTAGATTTTCCAATGTACTTTGACACTTAAATTGTAACTTACTTTACACAGGGTACCTACACAGAAATCTTTTAGGAACAGCAAAAGCAGTTCAGTTTAATTGTAAGGCTCAGTGAGATTGGAAATTAAGTTTTTAAATAACTATTAAAGAATTATTTCCTCACTGTCTATACTAGCAGCATTTTAAGCTTTGAGATATATATATATATATATATATATAAAATTGTATTTTATTTAATTTTACTTATCATTATAATTATGTTCTTATCAATCTGGGGGTGGATGGGGGAAAGAAAATTGTAAAATGAAAAAAGGATTATTGTTTACAAACAAATTTTGTATAATGTAAATTTTTCAGTTCTTTCTGCAATAAAATAAGTTAAAAATATTTATGATTTTTAAGTACAAAAAATGGTATTATATTATAAGTGGACCTCAGGGAATAAATTAAAAAAATAAATAAATGATGTGATATGATCCCTTTCAAATGCCAAAGAACAAATGTTAATATAAATTGATGATTACTGGGAGTACTCTGGATATTTTTAAAGTAATGTTTGTTTGAAGTGTGTTTGTCTTTCCAGCTCCCGCTCTCTAGATGTTTGTTGGCTTGGCATCTGGAATCAAAAACCAGCATGCATGATGTAATAAAGGGTAAATGCTACTTTTTTTAAAGATTTTTTTTTTTCAGCCTCAAACCCAAAATGCATGACAGCTGTTCCAAGAAACACCCTTTAAACCCACAGAGGCAATAAGAAAGAGGGGTGGAGAATGCCCCCCTTTCTTATATTTCATATTTTTTATTTTATTTTCAATATTCTCTAAAACTTGAGAATTCAGTGTTTTGTGATCGTTTCAGCCATGCTGCATGACCCCTCATAACTGAATGAACTTTGTGGGTCACAATTTTAATCACATGCTCTATCCTTCAGGATTTGGCTTAAACTCTCTTTGGTATGTCTGATTTCCAGACTGAACTTCAGCTTTGAGGTCAGTTGAACCCAGCATACCGGGACTTTGCAACTATCTCAGCTTAGCACAGATTTTATGCTTTATAGTATATATTTATATCATATATAATTTAAATGTATAATCAAAACATATTTTATAGAATATAACAAAAAATAAATTAAGCCAAAAATCATTTAAAATGCAACATTACACATTCTGAGGGTTTGGGTGGGATTTATTTATTATTATTATTATTATTTTTAATTTCCCATTTTAATTTAGATTGGGTTTTACCATTAGGATGTTGTTTCTTTTCATTCTTTATTGCAAGCAATTGTAGTTTTTGTTTTTGCATGTTTTTTGTAATTAAAGATTTTTTTTTTGTGAAATTACAAATGAAAATATTTAAACACAAAATGCAACATTACTTAGTTACTCAGTTAGCTACTTAACCATTACTACAGCTGACATTACTATCATAAAAGCTATCCTACTTTACCGTCATCAGAGTACTAGTTTTTCAGCTTGTGGTGTGACTAGCACATGATACTGATTATGTACGGTTGTAAGAGCTGACAGCCCTATCAAAACTGTTCACCAGAGCTTGCTCCTGTCTCTTTGAACAAGATACATCAAACGTTCCAACTAGAGGTTCCCTTCATATCATATCAAAGCAGTGTTCCTCGCTGCAGGGCATTTCCTGTTTAAATCAGTTCTGTGTGGGTAAGGAATACAGACTCCTAAACACAGTCCACATGTGTTCCCGTCTCCGAAAAACCTGCTGACTCATTCCCCCTCCCTGGCCCCTCAGCCAATGAGAGCAGTCTGCTGATGCTGGAGGTTTTGAATAGGCTGGAGGCGACCGCTGTTGTGTGCTGTATTGAGTTTTGTCACTAAAGGCATAATGACATGAGTTGAACTTTACACATCTGGGGCTATGAAAAGATTTGGGATGTGAGACAATACGTGAAACTGATCAAGTACAATGGAAGTGACAGCCAATTCAATACTACATACACTTTCAATGGAAGGGAAAATGCCCTTGCTGTTATAAATGAACATTATTACTGATTTTACCCACCTAAGGGAAAACCTCATGAAGACTGAAGTGTTTTCCTACATAAACAATATTATTTAGCCACTCTGGGGGTATAAATGCACCTTTACGCAAGTTTTTGAAGTGTCCTCAGGTAAACCTGTACTGAAAATACATTTACAACATGTGTTTTCCAGTAGGCGACTCATCTCAGGAGTATAAGGATGGATGCTCCTGCTGTACCTGGAGTGCCTTCCAGTGAGGCCTTTGCTCCAGAGACGGTCAGCAGGCCTCCTGGCTTCAGGTGGAGCGATGCAAGATGACTGGAAATGGTGGAGGTCCAGACACTCTGTTTCCACATCATATCAGAGTTCTTATACAAGTCTAAAACAAGTAAGAGAGAATGAAAGTTTACTTTATTCCAGCAAAACCAATTATATTATGAACTGATTGAAATCTACTATAAAAAAATAACCTAGGAGAAAAAAGCTTAAACGCCCCCAAATACTGTATGTAGCTTCCCTTGAGTTGTGAAATGTCAAATAAGCAGGCTCACACAGAATGTGCACCCTCATTCTTTGTCATTCATAAAATTTTACAAATCTGTTAATTACATTTTTACAAATGTATTAATTTTTCTAATTTGCTTTCATCTACTAATAAGAGTGTAGTACTCTCAGCTCTGTTTAACACATTTTACCATGTTCCACAGAAAATGCAACAAATTAATATATATCAATACATAAACAAATAAAAAAAATAACAAAGATCAATTAAAAATAAACTTAAAATTACAACAATAAAAAAAGAAAATCTGCAAATTCTGTCTAGGATGACAAATAAGATATGCTGACCTTTTGAGCTACAGTTTCCTCCAGCCCATCCTCCTGCCACACAAACAATAGCGTCAACCTTGTGTTTCCCCAGCAATGTGGCTACATCCGATGTCACCTGCATCAAATAACCTTATTGATGAGAAAATACTGTACTGGGCTCTGTTACAACAGTACTTAGTTACTGTAATAACTGAACTCTACAGACCATCATTACAACTGACACTTCATTGTCACTCTACAACAGTTACAGTTTATTGAAAACAACAGTGCAAACTTAATGCACAAAGACTCTACACATGACAAGGCCAATTCTGATCCTCAGTTTTACACTTGTAATTTTTACCCCTGGGTTATGATCCAGAGTTAAACAATGAGGTGATAGAATGTTACAGCGAGTTTTTCTGAAACTGACAATCAATCATAATCTGTCTCAGTAAATACCTCATTAAATATTTATGTGCCTTGTACATTAAAAGAAACATTCATACAAAAGCAGAACATCAACAGCAAGCGCGTTAACTGGAGTGACGAAGAAGGTTTATAATGGCCCAGGGTTAATAATTTCAAGTGTGAAAGCGCAATAGTGTTAGAAGACCATAAGAAGAAAGACACAATGCTGTGGCACAAGGAGGACAGCTCCAATGGGTGCCATATAACTGAGACTATTATTGACAGCATCTGAAGTCAATGGCAGACACAATAAGGCCAATAATGAGAAAAAAAATGCTTGTCCAGAACACTGGGGATGTCATGGCAAGACAGGAAATTACTTTGGCAGTGTAAATGGAAAGTAAATGGCAGCATGACAGGCAATTTAATAAGCCCTATGTGCTGACAGACACATGGCGAGGTGACGTCAGGACTTTGGCTCCACCCACCTGAGCAGCTTGATCGGTGAATGACTCGGAGAGTTTCACCAGAACGTTTGCGTTCGCTTCTTCATTCGCCACGATGTCAATACTGGCAACCCACTTTAACATAAAAGAAACACGTTTCAGCTATGCCACAAGTTATAAATACATGCTATTGAAATAAACATAATAATGCATAATAATGCAAAAGCAAAGTCCAGTCGCGTCAACAGGTGTCAGTTTCAGCACACGCACCAACTCACAGTGACTCGGCTCCTATAGAATCATAATAAAGAGGCGTTTCTACTCACCCAGCCTTTTGACTTAAAATAATGCACACATGCCGAGCCGAGAGCTCCTTTTCCTCCGTAAACAAGCACACGGTTCGCAGCTGCCATGGCTTTTCTCCGCTGTGAGACGCTTCAGCAAAGATGAGGAGTATCCTTTCAGCGCCAGACGCTTAGATACACACGCGCTTGTGTAGCGTAATGATTGGTTCAATCCGGCATTCCGCCCTAAACTCTACAGAAAATGAAAGCCGTCTGTAGAGAAGATTAAGCTAAAACTAAGCCCTAACAATTATAACGAAAAGTAAAAAAAAGGCTTTCTGCTGATTAACAACACCTCGCATTAGAAACCCAGCAGCCTACCAACAGTAGATGTCACATTTTTGACTCCCGTGAATATTTTTCAGGGTATTTTTATTTATTTATTATAATTTTTTTTTTGTAAAAGCGTTTGAACATTTCTCCATTATTACCCAGAAGAACAAAAAACAAAAACAATTAAAAAATACAACTTTCCTCATCCTGACACTTGACAAATAGCATACTAATATCTATTAATTTATTACAAAAAATGTCAATATTTTACCTTAACGTAAATTTAAAACTTTTAATAGGCTACATAGGCTAATAGTTAAATTTTTCTAATTATTATAGGCTGTATTTGAATCACTACAATAGGCCTATCTAGAAATTGAAACCAACATTATTGCCCTTTAAGCATGTAGATAATAAAGTACAAAGTACTCTCATCTCATTTGCCAAGTCATGGTGATGTAACTTCAGCAAGCCTTGCTGTTGGCTACAAGCAAAATCAAAATCGGGGGAGAAGAGATAAAAAATAAATAAAAGGAACAGGGAAACACTTTATGCTTTACCCAATTACACATGCAGTGGCCAAAGGTACAGACTACTGTAAGTCACTCTGTTGCTACACAAGTCAGTTCACACTTTTCTTACACATTTTATTTAATATTCAGTTTGTTCCAATTACTTTTTTCCTAAATAAAAAAGTGAAATGAATGGGGGTGTCAAAGTACCCGAAGAACCAAGAGCAAGATATAGCAGCCATTAGCTAAGGATGGTGATGAAAAAAATGTGCTGATAAGTCAATGATAGTAAGCAATGTAAAGTTGCAAGATTACTTCATACATTTTATCTGTAGTTATTTTCTAATCTAATCTGCAGTAATGTAAAGCTTCATGCACTTTGATTACTTGCATTTAATACAAAGATGAATATGTCTGTTTTTACCACAAGAGAGCAGCATACTACTGTGAAGAATCAGCGACGCACTTCCCATGTGCTCCTGAGCAGGGGCGTCGCAAGCGGGGAAAGATGGGACCGAGAACAGGGGGTCCAGAGCCGATTTCTACCAAGATGTTGCTTAGTATGTAGTTCAGTATGATCTAATATGCATACTATAAGCACTATCCATTAAGAATTGCAGCCTTAAGTTATGTGTCAAAGATCACCAGTCTAATTGTATATGCTTTTAAAGATAGATGTTATCTATGCATCTTCAAAAGACAACATCAGCAGCATATTGCCACGGATGGCTTTTGGGTTTCATATTCAAATGCTGGGGTCTCAACAGGCAGCGGAGCAGAGTTATTAACCCCAAAGGGAAGCCTCTCTGTTTGAACCTATGCTCTCTCTACATTCAATATTCACCAAAGAGTTTCTTCAGGCTCTGCAGGTCCCCTGAGCGAGTGATGAATACAGTAGGAGAATACATCATGTTTTTGAGAATGACAACAATAACAGTAGTGCTGGAAACACAGCTACAATGGTTCTTGCCAAACATGCTTTGCAAAAGAATGTACACTAATTTTTGTGCAGTTTTTAATGATATCTGGAATACATGAAACGGGAATGAAATAAAGAATTATAATTAAATTTTCAGGATGTAATTAAGAGCAATTAGAAACATACAGGATCTTCACTTAAGCCTGCTATAATGAAGTCAAAAATGGCTGAAAACAACTAAATAAGCTTTTAAATGAAATTTCTATTATTGCATGCAGCTGCAATAGTGCTTTACACTGCAGCAGATGATCATCTAAGCTCATGGCCAGAATTTTTATGAGTTAAATGTTATGAAGAAAAGCCATGGGATTGGATTTGCTTGTCTTTGTCATATCTGTGGCCGTCTTCATTTGTCTTATTGCATTAACGGGCTCATCGCTTGCCGTCATGGCTGATAATAAGATGTCATGGCTGACAGTCATGCCACTGTGGGCCTCACCATTATGAAATTTGATGAATTCAATTTAGCCAGGATGCCCACTGAAAATCTACATTTTCTAATCAAAGGTTGCGTAGAAAGATTTTGACAAATATTCTATCCATCAAATCTTATATGTAACGTTTTGTTTGTATAACAACATGTCTAGTGCATTCAGAAAATAGTCAGATCCTTTATATTTTCAATGTTTCTGTTACACAGCCATATGCTCACATGTTTTTTTTCCCACATCAATCTCAATCATCAATCAGCATTACGCAATTGTAAAAACAACTTTAATAAGTGAATTCAGAAAACAAATCCCATCACGACCACAATCTCACTCCTCTCTCTTCCTCTTGAACCTTTAATTGACACACCAGGACACTGGAGCAAAACAGATCTTAACAAGCAAAACCTTTCTTCGGACCTTCATG
>NW_015624541.1:433648-438648 GCF_001515625.1 Sinocyclocheilus rhinocerous | reverse complement strand
GCAGGGATATCAGTGTAATTTGTATCTGCTCATGAGGACGCAGCTTTTATATGAATACATAAGGCCAGAGTTTTGCAATAGATACACTCTAAAAAATGCTGGGTTGTTTCAACCCAACTTTGGGTGAAATATGGACTAACCCAACTATTGGGTTCAATTTTTGAATTAAAATTTTAACCCAAAAGTTGGGTTAGTCCATATTTGACCCGAAGTTGGGTTGAAACAACCCAGCATTTTTTAGAGTGTAGATAGATAGATATATGTTAAAGTTGCAGTATTATGCAGATATCAATGAATGTTTCCAGTACAAGTTTTTCAGAACAATGCATCTGGAATTGCACTGTACCAGCTCTAAGCAACTACTTTAACAGTTTGTGCAGAGGCACTAAGGACAGAAAATGAAATGCTTGATCTCATTATCATGTCCAGAGAAAGTGCAGATTGTGAAGCATTGTCCAGATGCATTACCTGCACAGGCTCGAGTGCAGTAATTATCACTGGTGTGAACTGAGCGTTTGGTCATTGTCTCCTGGTATTGCTGTTTTGATAAGATCAGACATATGCTTCCTCCAGGGCTGTTCAACACTAATCTACAGCATGTATTACCTTTATATGACAGGAGAATTAGGTAAAGACAACCACGAAAAGGTCTCCTGGAATAAAAAGTCTTTATAGAGGAACTCACTGTCAGTAATGTGCACTATTATACAAATACGATGTTCCATCTGCTGTATTGCATTTCATATAAGAAGGCACTCGTATTTTCGTACTTCAGGGTTGTAAGGAATAAAATGTTAATGTCATATGTTTGATGTTCTGATGTTTACAAGACACAGAGTGTACTCCTCCTGTCTCCGCACACAATGTGTACTTATTGGACTATAACACCTCCCTGATGTTCCTTTTGCAACAGTGACTATCATGGCACATGTAAAAAGCATTTTATATCACTATTTCTTTTGGTATCGCAGATAAAAACAACATAAAATGTATTTGTAAAAAAATGCACATCCTTTGGAACTTTATTTCACATGCATATTTGCCTCATTTACATAATTTAACATTTTGTTTTGTTGTTAAGAAAGTTTTCTTTAAATTTAGTCAATGTTTTGTCATGTAAAATCTATTAAATATAATGTGTTTGAGTGAGCTAATTAACGCACTGGCAAAGATTTGACAAAAAAAATTAAATAAAAATAAATAAATAAATAATAAACAAAATCCTTATTCAATGAAATTTTCATCAATAATTTCACTGCCATGATCAACACCGCTCTCATTATTAGTTTTTTATTATGACAAGCGTTGAGAAGACATCTTGAACATTTCAACTTTTCAAATAACAAGCTCTTAGCAAGCACTGGCTATTTCTGTGATTAGTGACAGAGGGGTAAATGCTCTTCACACCACCATCTGTTCACCAAATCTTTTCTCCCTCGCCACTCTTCTGCCTGGCTGTTCCCCACTGTCTAAATAGAACTCAGCTTGGGATGATTGCCACTGGTCAGTGCTACTTCTGGTGCTTGACTCTAGCCAAGGTCCCTCTCAGCTGCCCAAACCTCAGTGTGATTCTTTGCTAATTGCATTAAATGATGTCTGTTGTTTCATATTATTAAGACAATGCATTTCCTGCAATTTCTTGCTATTGACACCATACACTTAATAAAAAAGTTTCCAAAAAGGAGTTTTGCAGCAAAGCCTTAGAAGAACTACTCTTGGTTCCCCAAAGAGAACAGTTCAGTGGACAGTTCTTAAAAACTATAGTGTGAAGAACATTTTAATAATACAAGGACCTTTTTCCCTTTGGTGGAACGGAAAGGATCGATGGATGTAAAAGGTTCTTCATGGAACAGATGCCAATAAAGAACCTGTATTTTTAAGAGGTTATGGGAACTTTAAAATGTTGCTGTATATGGATAAGCTGTATAAAGATTCTTCAAAATTTCAATTACCAAAAACAATTTTTAATCGAGTGCAGCGTTAGTTCAGTCAGGCCACGTAGGCATAGTGCTGCCGTCGGCTGACGCAGTTAGCTGACAAATTGCTCAACCACTACCATCCTTCGATTAGACCGGGAATATATATGCACGGCATTATTGCCCGGAAAGTATGCAAAAACTGCTCTCAACCCTCCCTCCCTCCCCACTATAAATATCAAGCATATTACTGTGTACTTTCTGGCTGCCGTCTTCTTTTTGTTTCAAATTACCAAGGCTTTAAATCCTAGCTGTCATGGACCTTACTGCTGAGATATACTCATCCTCATAGCCAAGCTACAGTATAATCGTTCTGAGTTTACTGCACATCTACATGTCAACACTGTTCGCTTTAAGACATTACTTATGTGTCTTAATCATCTGTATATCACTCAAGCTGATGGTTCCGGGGGTAATGCTAAAGCTCTTGTATGTTCAAATAATTATAGAGCAAGAACCCCCATAAGAAACCATACCACCAAAGATAACTTGTGTGTCAATAAACCTAAAGTAACTTGCCAAAGTGGTCCTGTCTGAAATAGTTTTAGTTTGTCAAATAACAACATTACTGCCATCAAGGCAAGATATCACCCCCCATTTACATCAATTATTATTCTGTACTCTTGGCTCATTCTAATGAATTTAAGAGTCACAGTGCTAGTAGTTTTTCAAAGAAGAGCTTTAGAGCTAACAGTGGTCAGTAAACATACAAATCTTAAAAGGAACAATTACGCAAGCAGTTTATTTTCTAAATGTAATTATGAATTTGGTGCAACTCATCTTGATTCATTTCTTCAGAAAAAACAAAACAAAAACAAATTTACAGAGTATGGTCCCTTTTTGTCAATACTTGTACTGTCGTCATTGATGATAACTGGCCAGCTGAGTCCAGAGCAGATATGATATTGTGTCACAACAAGTGCATTCAGATGAGGTCGCTGTTATCTACAGAGGCGTGATGCGGACTAAAAGTGATAGAAGAGCAGAAGAGAACAGAGAGAAGTATGAGCAGCCCTCTGAGCTTTCAGTACCGCTGTGAGTAAGAAGCTGTTTCAGGAATTGAAGTCCAGATTTTGTTTTTTAGACTCACTTCACCTGGATGACTGCAGTGATACGCTGCAGCACTCACAGAGTCCGTAGATGGTCACGCCTGAAAACACTTCATTCTGATCTTGCCTGTGAATAGTGTAACCTGCTGAGAGCTTTAAACCTGATATCATCCCACACACACTTACTAGCGTGATCTTTGGATGGTAGCTGCTTTGTTTGTTGATATTTAGTGGGTAAATGAGGCCTGTCTCTCTTGTAGAATATAACCCCAAAAGAGGACTAAATAGACTCAATTTCTCTTTCCCTTCATCTCCCATCTGCTTTCCTCAGCAGGCTGTTTGTACCTGCTGCGACATCCTTTATTAAGCTTTATAGCAAGTGCCTTTCGAGGGGGGCAGCCATTGTGTGATCAGAACTAAGATATTTTGCTGCCTGGCTGTGACTGCAACCGTCTATTCTCATTTTCTGAGCAGTTCAGTTTATCAAACACCACCATCCAGTATTTGAGTCAGAAACAAAGAAGGGGGTGCGACAAATAGATAAAAGGAGAGGGTAAGACAGTTCAGGCATATCCATAGCCACCTGTTCTCTCATTCTCCAAGTCATTAAAATTACATCATGTAAATGAGTGCATTCCAACAGCATCAATGAGCCGCTGTTAGATTAATTTTACTGTGACTGATCCTTAATAATGTTAAAACCTAATAGCTAATACCTACGTTTCCACCATAAGCATGATTCACTCTCACATTGCTCATGAATTGCCACAGACGAAGGGAAGGCTTTGGGGAACAATTGGCCTGACATCTGATCGATGAAGTTTATCTGTATGATATATAGGAGGTTCTTGGAGCTTTCGGTGTCAGGTTTTATGAGGTTTATGGTAGCCACAAGGTCCTAGTACTTTTTCAATGACAGCATGACTGCTAGCTACTAGTGCAAAATAAAAACATATTATCTTTTTGTGTCTGCCACATGTCAACAATAAGTTGATTTTATTCTCAACCATTTAAATGACATTTAGATGTGGTCAAAGAACAACATGGAGGTGAACATAACACTCAATACCTCATTCTTAAAATGAAAAGTTCAAAAGAAGTTTTCAAGCGTAGAAATTGCCATAGAACCAGCATTTCGGATTTCGGCTTTTGTGCAATGAAAAGTTTCCATGGATGTTAAAGGTTCTACATAGATTCCAATAAAAAAAAAAGAAAAAGAAAAAAAGAGTGCCTTTTTAAGTGTGTCTTTTTTCCCTGAACATTTTATGGAGAAATAAATTCCATTTTATTTATTTTTTGTTATTTATTTAACACTTAACACAAAATACAATGTTTAAAGTAATCGTCTCATTCAGTGATGCAGCATGGTTTTGCTTGCTAGCTACAGCTGAAATTGTTTAAAATAAAAAAATAAAATAATTAAATAAATAAAAACTTGGAAATCACGTCTTCCCAAACCTCTATGACTTTATTTAAAATGAACACTGTACTGGTTGCATATAATTACAATGAGTAGAGAATTGAGCTTTCTAGCTTCGAAAAGAAGAAGAAGAAGAAGAAAAAAACACCATAAAAAGTATCATACCAGTAATAAATATCACTTGTGTGATATATTCCGGCGCATTATATTTATATTTCAGTGTATAATGTTTCAAATTATGTTTCACACAAAGCTATTGTATTGCTATATCATTTTTATGATACATATATATTGCTTTTCTGTCATTTTAGAGCTTGATAGCCCCAGTCCTCATTCACTTTAAAGAAAGAATGTCCAGGAGGATATGTTGTGAAAAATTCATATTTTGTTTTCCACAGATCAAATAAAAAGTCATACAGGTTTGGATTGACATGAGTGAATAATTAATATCAGAATTTTCATTTTTGGGTGCATTGTCTGTTAAAACATTTTATGTCATTCTTAAAGTCCACCAAAAAAATTAAAACTCACCCTCATGTCATGCCAAACCTGCAT
>NW_015624541.1:425661-432253 GCF_001515625.1 Sinocyclocheilus rhinocerous | reverse complement strand
GCCACCTGTTCTCTCATTCTCCAAGTCATTAAAATTACATCATGTAAATGAGTGCATTCCAACAGCATCAATGAGCCGCTGTTAGATTAATTTTACTGTGACTGATCCTTAATAATGTTAAAACCTAATAGCTAATACCTACGTTTCCACCATAAGCATGATTCACTCTCACATTGCTCATGAATTGCCACAGACGAAGGGAAGGCTTTGGGGAACAATTGGCCTGACATCTGATCGATGAAGTTTATCTGTATGATATATAGGAGGTTCTTGGAGCTTTCGGTGTCAGGTTTTATGAGGTTTATGGTAGCCACAAGGTCCTAGTACTTTTTCAATGACAGCATGACTGCTAGCTACTAGTGCAAAATAAAAACATATTATCTTTTTGTGTCTGCCACATGTCAACAATAAGTTGATTTTATTCTCAACCATTTAAATGACATTTAGATGTGGTCAAAGAACAACATGGAGGTGAACATAACACTCAATACCTCATTCTTAAAATGAAAAGTTCAAAAGAAGTTTTCAAGCGTAGAAATTGCCATAGAACCAGCATTTCGGATTTCGGCTTTTGTGCAATGAAAAGTTTCCATGGATGTTAAAGGTTCTACATAGATTCCAATAAAAAAAAAAGAAAAAGAAAAAAAGAGTGCCTTTTTAAGTGTGTCTTTTTTCCCTGAACATTTTATGGAGAAATAAATTCCATTTTATTTATTTTTTGTTATTTATTTAACACTTAACACAAAATACAATGTTTAAAGTAATCGTCTCATTCAGTGATGCAGCATGGTTTTGCTTGCTAGCTACAGCTGAAATTGTTTAAAATAAAAAAATAAAATAATTAAATAAATAAAAACTTGGAAATCACGTCTTCCCAAACCTCTATGACTTTATTTAAAATGAACACTGTACTGGTTGCATATAATTACAATGAGTAGAGAATTGAGCTTTCTAGCTTCGAAAAGAAGAAGAAGAAGAAGAAAAAAACACCATAAAAAGTATCATACCAGTAATAAATATCACTTGTGTGATATATTCCGGCGCATTATATTTATATTTCAGTGTATAATGTTTCAAATTATGTTTCACACAAAGCTATTGTATTGCTATATCATTTTTATGATACATATATATTGCTTTTCTGTCATTTTGGAGCTTGATAGCCCCAGTCCTCATTCACTTTAAAGAAAGAATGTCCAGGAGGATATGTTGTGAAAAATTCATATTTTGTTTTCCACAGATCAAATAAAAAGTCATACAGGTTTGGATTGACATGAGTGAATAATTAATATCAGAATTTTCATTTTTGGGTGCATTGTCTGTTAAAACATTTTATGTCATTCTTAAAGTCCACCAAAAAAATTAAAACTCACCCTCATGTCATTCCAAACCTGTATGACTTTCTTTCTTCTGTGGAACACAAAAGATATTTTGAAAAATGCTGGTAACTACATAATTTCAGTTCCCTTTGACTTCCACTGTATAGACAAAAAATAAATGGAAGTCAAAAGGAACCAAAACTGAAAGCAGAAGAAAGAAATTCATACATGTTTGGAACAACATAAGGGTGTGCGTAAATGATGACAGAATTTTCATTTTTGGGTGAACTATTCCTTTAACATTACCAAACCCAACAAAATGAGAATACTGGATAGCTGGAGGAGACAGGAAGGAGACAGACATGACGAGAAGGAAATGCAGCTTCTCTCTTCCTGGCATCTGTTTTCTGCTGTGCCACATTCAATTCCAGAAGGGAATTAGCTCGATAAGAAACCATTACTGCTAACTCTGTGGAAGTGCACCTTGCATTCAATTGTCTCCTTCTCCATTTATTTGAAATCTTATATTTCCTCTCACCTTAGTGAATCCAACTGCAGTCATATCAATGACCGCTGCTTATGCAGAATGCAACATAGCTGAAGGTTATCGAGAGAGAGAAGAGAGGAGATTAAAAGACAGGTGTCAAGGATAAAGAAAATAAGTTATGGTAGTGCGAATGAAATCTGCCTCAATCATTTTGTAATTTTCTTGTATGAAATGCCCATTACAGATGTCTTTATATAACAGTCTAACAAATAAACGTTTACATACCCTATTTAATTAATAAAAGGATAAACAATATAGTAATTAAAATTAAAATGAAATATATAGAGATTTACAAAAATGATAATGCAGGCATTCCCAAACTTTTTTTTTTTTGTCATCTGAACCTCTTTCACCTAATATATTTACTTGAAGAACCCCTCCAATTTTAAAATAAATATTTTATTAATTAAGTATCACATTTGCATGTTCACAGCTCTCTGATGTTGGTAAATGCCACATGACATGCAAACAAATAAAATAATTTTTTTCTAGTAAGTTTTTTATTTTGATTTATGTTATTTTAAAATGATTTATTTTAATTTTATATTGTTAAGATTTAATTAATTATTAGCCTTTCATCAAACTCCCAAACCCCCTGCAGTTCCTTTACGAACCCCAGTTTGGGAAACCTTGACGTAAGATACTGTTTAATGTACTTCATGTTGTTAATTACAACAAATGAAATATATTTTCTTACTCTTTGTATTTTTATACCAATATGGTGTAAGATTATCCTATATAAATAGTTAGGTCAAAAGTAATCTAAAAGTAATCAGAAACTTGCCTCATTAAAAATGTGTAATGTAATGGACTAACTACAATTTTATGTCATGCAATTTGGAAATTTGTAATCAGTATTGGACTATTTGTAAGTAATTTTTTCAGCTCTGTATATACAGTATATACAGTATATATATATACAGTGGGTACGGAAAGTATTCAGACCCCCTTAAATTTTTCACTCTTTGTTATATTGCAGCCATTTGCTAAAATCATTTAAGTTAATTTTTTGCCACCCGGTACCCTGAGGCAGTGCCCCTCCGAAAAGCCACCGCCAAAGCCATTGCCCAGAAACTCTTCCTGCTCTCCAGCCGAGTCGGCATCCCAGCGAAGATCCTGACCGATCAGGGTCCCCCCTTCATGTCCCGGCTAATGGCTGACCTCTGCCGGCTGCTGCGGGTGAAGCAGTTGAGGACCACCGTCTACCATCCCCAGACCGATATATATATATATATATATATATATATATAGCTATAGCTATTTGTTTAAATTAGAATTTTGTATAAAAATGTCAAAAAGGGAAATATTTAAGATCCCTTTTGATTCTACAAGGGCTTTGACAACTTATGAGGAGAGCTCCAATGGCACTTGGGTTCTGTGTCTAGGTTAAATGGAAAATAATAAAGAAAAGCAGAGACAAAGAGTAAGACAGTGAGAAGAGATGACAAATGCCCTTGCAGCCTCTCACAGCAGTTTACTTTGACAGCAGTGCTGCCCTTTGCTCATGAGAGACATCTCAGATGAGGAGCGATGACTCATGGAAAGACCATTATGGAGCAGCAAGTCAGGCAAATCTCTGGTTAAGACCAAACAATTATACCAACTCTCCAAGCACAAGCAGTCATATCCAATAATTTCCTGACCATTTCAAACCATCTCTTGTTCTGCTTGTCAGAACGAGGCCAGAGTAATAGACAAGCCTTACAAGAAATCACTAAGCTCCTCTTTACCGACTGTTTACAAACACTCTAAAAAATAGGTCTTGCAGACGTCAAATAGACGTATCCGTAATGTACGTGTGCTATCGGGGGTAATTCATCAAGATACAATGATTCCTTCATTCTTTCTTTTGTTGATTATGCGGTACAGTGTCAGTGGTTAGTCAAAATCCATGGGGATCTCTTCATTCATACACAAACCACTCAAATGTGCAATACTGTACATTTTCGAAGAGTTGATTTTGTTCTGACTGCTGTGGACATGAACTGTACATTCTCCTTGTGCGTAGAACAACTCTATCTATAAGATCTGATAAGATATAAGGTTTGCGACTGTCAAAGGAGACGCTCAAGAAATTTCAACCTGCATTATGGACTCAATGTGTGTTTTATTAACTTTATTTGGTAACATTATTAGGGGCCAAGCACCGAAGGTGCGTAGGCACCTATTGTATGAAGCCTGAGAAGTTTCAAATGCAGCGTTAGTTCAGTCAGGCCACGTAGGCATAGTGCTGCCGTTGGCTGACGCGGTTGGCTGACAAATTGCTCAACCACTACCATCCTCCTCTTAGACCGGGGATATATATGCACGGCATTATTGCCCGGAAAGTATGCAAAAACTGCTCTCAACCCTCCCTCCCTCCCCACTATAAATATCAAGCATATTACTGTGTACTTTCTGGCTGCCGTCTTCTTTTTGTTTCAAATTACCAAGGCTTTAAATCCTAGCTGTCATGGACCTTACTGCTGAGATATACTCATCCTCATAGCCAAGCTACAGTATAATCGTTCTGAGTTTACTGCACATCTACATGTCAACACTGTTCGCTTTAAGACATTACTTATGTGTCTTAATCATCTGTATATCACTCAAGCTGATGGTTCCGGGGGTAATGCTAAAGCTCTTGTATGTTCAAATAATTATAGAGCAAGAACCCCCATAAGAAACCATACCACCAAAGATAACTTGTGTGTCAATAAACCTAAAGTAACTTGCCAAAGTGGTCCTGTCTGAAATAGTTTTAGTTTGTCAAATAACAACATTACTGCCATCAAGGAAAGATATCACCCCCCATTTACATCAATTATTATTCTGTACTCTTGGCCCATTCTAATGAATTTAAGAGTCACAGTGCTAGTAGTTTTTCAAAGAAGAGCTTTAGAGCTAACAGTGGTCAGTAAACATACAAATCTTGATAGTAAAAATTTTGATAATAAGTGGCAAAAAAATGCAAACAAAGTCGGCCATCAGTCATTTTTTCTGTTCTCATATGTAAAAATGTCTATAACTCCAAAACAAAATGAGATATTTTCACCAAATTTGACACACATATGTATGGGCAAACTCTAAGGACACATAAAAAAATTGGTGGGATTGTGCCTCTTGGTGGCGCTATAATTGAGCAAAACATGAAATTGCCATTGACTACAATAGAGTATTATGATATAAAATGCTATATTTTACGAATGCATTGGTGTACCATTACGAAACTTTGTATGTACCATCGAGACCATGACCTTAAAGTACTCAAAGTTTTGAGACAGTGCCACCTTGTGGTCAAAAGTTATAATGAAATTTCAAAGAAATGCTAATAGCTTTCTGTGAATTTTGCCTATTGTAATGAAACTGGTATTAATAGATTCCTTGGGTCATGCTGAGAACAGTGATACCAATGTTGCCATAGTCAGCCAAACTTCCTGTCCGCCATTTAGATTTTCTTTAAAAACCTACTTTTTCGAACTCCTCCTAGACCGTTGTTCCGATTTTCACCAAATTTGATTTGGATCATCTTCAGACCAAGCTGGCAAAAAGTTATGGACCTATTTTTTAGAGTGTTTGCTCATCTGCAATACATCTATAGGACGTTTCCTATGATGTCAAAGACATTTAGAAAATGTCTTTAAGATGTTTATGATTTAGAATGTATGTAAAACTGACATCTTAAAGATGTCTATTGTACATATCAGATGCTTTCCAGATGAAGAGATCTTTAACAGACATCTTGCAGACGTAGGTGTGCTATCTGGGTTGTTTTTATAGGCTAATATAGTCTGAAGTTATGTTTTGATTGTTTTGAAATGTTTTATTTTTCAAAATTTGTTTAGTTTAGCCTATTTGTGTATTTACAATGATTTGTACATTTACATAATTGCTAAGGAAAAAATACTTTGTGTATGTGTACGCACCATGAGTTCAAGGCAACTTTCATTTCGTGAACAGTACAGATTAGTGTATTTCATTCATTCACCCGACCCAAACATACAAAGTTTCAAATGCTACTGGCTTAACTAACATATATAGTACAGTTGTAGCGGCTTCCACTAAGACGCTAGTATTGGTAATAGGAGCGAGCAAGTAATTGACGCGTAAAAATAAGTCCATGCAAAACCGAAGTATAATGCAACAGTGTCTTTCTTTATTGTGCTCCACATTGCTTCCAATTAGCTTCCCGTGGTGTCATTTTGTCTAGTTCATAAGATACAAAAGTCCATACCTTGTAGACACAGCATACAGTTCAACTCAGTCCAAACACATAATCCAATAATTTGGCATGATGAAGCACGATCCAAACCCGTCCAAAACGGTCAAAAACTGTGCGCTTCCCTACTACCAATACACACCTGTTGTCTCATTAACCAATTGCCCTAATATACTATTTCCAGTGCGCCACCCAATGGACAAACACATAATTGCATTAAAATGGCTCTTACAACAGTAATGATAGCAATGTAGATCTTAAGCCCTATTTGCACGGGATTAGTAGGCCTATTACCTGGTGACCTCCAGTCATTTGTAATAATTGCGGAGGTTGTCTGTGATCTTAATCCCGTGCGAATCGGCCATGTCTGTAATTTGTAAACTAAACATGCCCCCGCAAATGACCTACCATATTTCGCCGAACTCCGATGTCCTGTGATAATATTAGTCCCAAGTGAATCAGCATCTCTGTGATTCGGCCAGCATTTGACGGGTCGCATATCATTTTTCGAGGTTTTTGTTTGCTGTG
>NW_015624541.1:400225-425197 GCF_001515625.1 Sinocyclocheilus rhinocerous | reverse complement strand
GGGGTAATTTCAAAATCACACAGGGTCCCCAGATAATACTAATCCCGTGCGAATAGGGCTTTAGTTGTATTTTAAGTGATATTATAAGTCCTGTAAAAGGTAAGATTTGGGTTTCTCTGGCTCTCTGCACTGGCGTTTAGGAAAACTGGAAATATCTTTACCCACTCTCACTGATCGGAAATCCAACATGGTGGCCACGTGCAACTAGCCTATTGAATAGCCTATAATATAATAATAACAATGTAACACAATGAAATGTTTTCTATGGAGTTGTCTTAGCGGATTGCATTCAAAAACAAGCACACCCCAAAATGTAGTTCTATTCATGAACGATTCTGTTCTTTTAAATGAATCAGAAAACATTCAGTGCCATAGCCTGATCCATGAACAAATTAGTTATTATTATAAATTAGTTCAAACAGACGAGTGCTGCACAAGAGTGTTGATAATAGAAAAATAGCACCATTGAGAGTGTGATATTGCTATATACAATTTTCAATAAATATAAAGTTATATGCAATTAAGTAACTTACAGTTCAAGTATTTCCAGTTACTTTGTATGTTTTGCTCCACCGAATAGGCCTCGTTTCTCCAAGCAGTAGTAGTGTTTCGTTAAAGAAACATAATTAAAGATGAATGTTTCTAACAAATTGCGAATAAAATATTCAGAGTCATGCGCTGCGTCCGAAATCGCATACTTCCCTACTATATAGTAGGCAAAAAACATAATAAACGAGGCAAGTAGTATTCAAGTCTGAATTCATAGTATTCGAAAAACAGTAGGCGAAAAGTACCTGGATGACCTACTACTTCTTCTGCCTGGGTTCTGAAGTGTGCATTCGATGGACATTTTACTATTCCATGAGTCCATGGGAGAGGATTTATGAACGGCAGTGAAGCGACGCAACTGACGCTGGTAGGTCATGTGACAGTAACAACATGACGGATGTAGTACGTCCGAATTTCATTAATTCTACCCATATTCATACTATATAGAATGTACTTTTTTAGCGGTTGTGAAGTAAATTCAAATTCAAATGTAGTACCTACCATAGGCTACTTAGACAGTATGTGATTTCGGACACACCGATGGTGTTCCTTATAGGAGCCTACTCGTATAAAGACTCACTGCCACCTACTGCCGTAACGATGTAACCTGAAGAAAGAGCCTCCTAACAAAATATATATATATATATTTTAATAATAGTATTATTCCCCAAAAACACAAATAGCCTATTGTTTATTTTATTATCGTTTGTATTATACAAAGCTATCTTGGTAAAGAATGCAATTTTGTGTTATTTTATACATAACACTGTATTTATTAAATACATATTATCTACAGTGTTGGGCAAGTTACTTCCAAAATGTAATACATTATATATTACTAGTTACTGTCTTTTGAAAGTAATTAGTTACATTACAATATTACTGTTGTTTTGCTGTGTTGGTAAATTCACCACTTAATTTTGAGTTAAAATATGTTGTTGTAACTTGCGTTACTGAGATTGTAACGAGTAATAATATTACCTAAATTTGATTAGTAATGCGTTATATTACTGCGTTACAGCAAAAAGTAATATACTACTGTAATATTATTACTTTTGTAATGCGTTACTCCCAACACTGATTATCTATGTATTTAATCATTTCGAATTCATCTGATTTCATTTTAAATACTTACCACTGCTGCTCCAGAACATCCCCCTAACTGCAGAAGAAAAAAGATTTCATTTATCTTCAGCCATCCAGTGGCCTTGGGAGGAGTCCTAAGATAGCCATTAAACTTAATAACTGTCAGTGTGAGGAAGCTTTTATTCATTATTAGCCTTCATGAACCCACCCACAGGTCCCAGAACAGTTCAAAACTCCTTAATGCTTTTCAACCTCATCTCAGTGTACGGCAGCCTAGGACGGAATTAACATAGCTTCCTCTGTGTTTCACCACATGTCTTATTCATGACTACGCTTACTCTCTTAAATCAACCTCTTGATCATGGAGGAGATCCAACCGAGAGCTGCCTATCAAAACGATGAGGTTGTGAACTGCAGGTTTGATGGTCATAAGTCTTCCTCTTAAAGATAACAAATTATGACCGTAAATACAAAGAGGAAGCCACCAGAGACAAGGAACATTCAAGTGTTACAGGCAGGTTTAGAGCCACGCCAGGGAGTGCAAGACATTTTAATGGACATATTAAACCATAAAAGTAAATGAAAAATAATAAATTAACCCCCTTTCCGTTTTTTTTTTTAAACTGTATTTTTCTGCTCCACTGTGGGCCAAGTGCCTCGTTCAGTCCTCTGTTAATTAGTATTCTGCTGTTTCTTGACTTCTGGAGTCTGACCAAAGAGACAAATAGTCAATCGATCTGATCCACCAAATGGCAAAATAAATGCAGCTCTGGCCCTGGCTGCCATGCGTCACAGCTGACAGTTTAGCTTGTAGGTTTATTTCAGAGACAAGCTGATAAAACCCTTTAAATCACACTTATCTGGGTCATTTCACAAACAACGAACAATTTGATGGCCACTTTATAAAAGTAAGTTAATTTTACGGCTCAAGAAACTACTACCTGGTCTCAGTGGCAGCGTTTCACAAAATGGCAGTGGCATAAATCGGGGGGTTTTGTATGCACATTACTAAGCACAGAAATATAAAACAAATAGAAAAGGAAAAAGCGTTTAAAAAAAAAAAAAAAAAAAAATTAAACATTGCATCTTAAGCACTGCGTCAGATTTGGTATGTGGCTTTATCAGACACTTGCACTTAAAGGGGTCATATGATGTTGCTAAAAATAACATTATTTTGTGTATTTGGTGTAATGAAATGTGTTTATGCGGTTTAAGCATAGTGATGTAGATATGTGGGGGTGTGTTAGAACGAGCCGTTTTAGGTAGGCATGGTTGACTCTTAACTTTTATAAAGAATATCTCTTTGGATTTGAGACTTTAGTCTTTGCAACTTTACAGATCTTCTTTATGCACCAAGAGCTTGTAACACTCCAAAAAGAAAGGAAAAATTGAAATCGCATCATATGACCCCTTTAACATTTTATGAAAATCAAGCTCAAATGGAGTTAACAAGATTTTTGACCAGCGAATGATGGAGATCTGTGTTTTGTCTGTCATTACAACGGCAGCATCTGAGGCAGCAAGTGCATCGCATTATACGCTTTCATCAACTTACAGGTTATAACATTTATTGTAGCTATATGGGCGCTTAGTTTTTCATGTCGTTTAATACACTTGGCCAAAATGATAGACGATGAAGCGCTATATGCACAGGATATTTAAAACGGAGCCTACAAAAGTAGCCTATTGGTTACAACTAGATGACAAAAGCTATTCTCCGCTCTTCAAACACACAAAAAACATTAGCCTTTATAGACATAGTGTTTTAGTGAAGAAAACGCTGTACTTATTCAAACATCATTTATTATTTACCCTTGCATTGCGAACAAGCCAAAGATCCGTCTCCAGGCTGCACCATATTATATCTGTTTCTTGGCTTCAGTAAACTTGGAATATGTGTGAATTTGAAGTATAAGGGCAAGTCTTAGATAAGACCCATACTTGGAATTTGTCAAGTCTGACTCTCTAACCATTAGTCCACAACTGCGTAATGGTTATGGTTGATATGTTACAACATAAGGTTCCATTTGTTAAAGGAATAGTTCATCCAGAAATGAATAATTGCTGAAAATGTACTCACCCTCAGGCCATCCAAGATGTAGATGAGTTTGATTTTTCATCTAAACAGATTTGGAGAAATGTAGTATTACGTCACTTGTTCACCAATGGATTCTCTGCAGTGAATGGATGCTGTCAGAATGAGAGTCCAAACAGCTGATAAAAACATCACAATAATCCACAAGTAATCCAAAGGATTCTAGTCTATCAATTAACGTCTTGTGAAGCAAAAAAAAGTGTTTAAGAAATGAATCTATTATTAAGATGTTTTAACTTAATGGTTAAATTAACATATACAATAACACAAAAAAAGCTAAATTTAACATGAACTAACAATAAAAAAATACTTATAAAGAATTTAATAATTTCAGTTAACATTGATCTCAGCATTTACTAATACATTATTAAAATCAAAAGTTGCATCTATTCACATTTAATGAACCTGACATGAACTAACAATGAACAGTTGTATATTGATTACAGTAACCAAGATGAATAAATGCTGTAACAAATGTATTGCTCATTGTTGTTTTAGTTAATGCATTACCCAATGTTAACTAATGTGACCTCATTGTAAAGTGTTAATGTTACATGTCTTATGTTTTGTGTTAATTGGATAAAGAATCATAGGTTGAGCAAGCACAGTCTGCAAAAACAGGAATAAAATACTTCTAGTTACTCTTATCAGTCTCTCATACATACCGTTGTTTTGTCTGAGAAATCAGAGAATGACAAGGCTAAAGTTTTATTTTTATTTCAAAACAGCATTAATATTCCATTACTTGAGCCACCCAGTTGCCTTCTTTTGCATCTTTCTCCTTTCTACATCAGTTTTCAGTGATGGAATTTAAAAAATGGCTGTTTTTGAAATACATGTTCATGTATTTTTGGCTATTGCTACAAATATACCCCAGCGACGTAAGACTGGTTTTGTGGTCCAGGGTCACAAATAAGCTTTCAGCACAGGATTCTGTGTATTTTACTACCTACTTCTCCATGGTTCTGCCAAGGAAAGACATCTTGTGATCAGAAGAGGCTGACAGAAGAAGGAAACATAATAAGAAGCAGAGGGAGAGCGAGAGGCTGACGGACTCAAGCTCCATGAGAAAATGGATCTAAAGGATTGGCCTAAAAACATTGATTTGGCAGAGTGTTAATCTCAGAGCAGACAAAGAGAAAAGAGAGCGATGGAAGGCGAAAGAGACTATGACTTTTGAGCAACACCTGGATGAATCAAAAGCTTCATAGCCAGAGTGAAAGAAACATAGAGGCAGAGACTTCAGCAATGCACACAACAGCAGTAGAGACACTTCCAAGAGACACTTGGAAGATCTTTTTTCTTTTTATTCGATACTTTCAGTATGAACCTTGAAGGCTTCAACAGAGAAGACAGGCTTAAACAGCTATGCTTAAAAATGCGAAACTAGTCCTCAAACCAAATGGAGAGCCCAAGAAAGAGAATGAAAATCTACAATAGGGCTTGACTCCAGTACATTGTGGACAAATCAATGAAACAATCAAATCTACAAATCAGTTACTACAAAATGCTGTTTTGTCAAAATAACTAAAGCAATAGACGCAAACAAAAATAAAGTTGCAAGAAAATATTAGAAAAGAATTACAAAAACATTAAAATATTTCTTTCTATATAATATGACACATTTGTGATTTATATGTTGCTGGGGAAATGCCGCAATTTTTAAAAATAATTTATTTATTATCATTTTAATTTATTTCATAACAAAACTCAATGATTTTGGAAAATCATACAGAATATATACACAACTGGATGATTTTGGTAAATATATGGTATGTATGTATTTGTAATGTGGCATAAAGTGTTTTACTGCAGCATAAGTCTGTAGGTGTGTCTTATCGAATGCATTAAAAATGTAAATCAGCTATCATGGCGAAAATGTACCAATTTAACACATTACTTAATTTGGAACACATCACTCTCAACACTGGATATAAACACGTGTTTTGCCAAGAATTCACAGACACAGAGCAGGTGAGCTCCACCATCTCTTGACTATCAGCCATGTGTGTGTGTGTGTGTGTGTGTGATCAGTAAAAAGCTTAACCAACACTGGCCTGTGGTGTAAATATTTCCACAGGTTCATGTGTTTGTTTAGAGTGATTTTTTTTTATTCTTCATATTCTCTTTCACACCTTTACCGGCTGCTGTGAGATGCCCTGCTGCTCTCTGACATTCACTCTGGACTCTTTCATTGGTTCCAACATCTAAAAACACTTGAAATCTTTGACATGGCTTTCTGTGAACCAGTGCAAACAGCGTCTGCCATCTGTGCTGGATTCCTCAATAAAAGAAGGGATTTGCTTCACAAACAAGGCTGCAAAATACCAGGAAATCAGACTATGGGCACAAAGAGCATTAACAGGTGGGAGGTGAGGAAGCGTGTTCCTGGCAGACACGTGCCCACCCAAACGATCGCACCTGTATGTGTGCACACATGTCTGCGTGGGGCTCAATGGGATTGGCTCTAGGTTCTGGGCTGGCTGCTTCAGAACCTTCAAATCCCTCTTTTCTCCTGCCAAACACTGGAGCATCTCGACAGCTGCAGGCGTGCCAGAAAGCCCAGTGCTGGAGAAATGTCAGAATGTCTGGGGTCAGGCTAGCTGGGCGACTCATCCTGTAGAGAGTGCCAAAACACTGCAGCTGCCCAGAGCTTCTAATGTTGAAACAATGGCTCTGTGTTTGCATTCGGTTCAGTGATTAAGGTCTGTCTTTTTCAGCTAAGCTTTTAATTAATATGAACTGTGGTAAAACATTTTAAAATGCTGTGTTAAATTGTCCCTTATAAATATAAATTTTTGTGTTTTGAATATGCACACCCCTCACAAAGTAATAAATTAAATTGACTTTATAAATATATATTAGTATATTTATTATATAATTAATATGTTATATTATGAATTAATTATTGTATATTTGATTAATATATGATTAATCATTGTATTATTGTTAATATTAAATATTAATTATATTAGATTAGTATTAATATTATAATTATTTATTTATTTAGATAGATAAATAAATAAAAAATACCCCTTACAAATTAATTATTTGTATAAATATTATAAAAGAGACAATATATAAAAAAATCTAAATCTAAAAAAAAACATGCAAATATTGTACATATATTTTAGAATATAGAATTTTATTTCCATTTCTTTAAGGTGGGACAAGAGATTAACTAGATTCCTCTTATTCTCCAGTATATTTGCATCAAGACACCTTTTCTTGTTATTCACACAGAAAAAAAGTCCTTCATAAAAATATATTAAATTGAATTTGAATAGCCTTCTCACAGGAAAGGGGAAAATGGATTTCATGCTTCATCGGCTTACTGAATTACAAATTACAATTTACATGGCTGTTCTGTAACTCATAGTGCTCGGATTCAATTAATGTGGCAAATGTCATTAATGGAATGTTTTGTCATTTTCCCTCTTGAGATTTTTTTCTGAAGATTTTCACAATTTTCACAAAGATGAAAAGAGATCTCTGTGGGAAACCTTTCCAATATAACTATCACAGAGGACATGTATTTAGTGTAGAATCATTTTATGATGCTGTAGGTCATGGACCCTCTTCATGGGTTATTCATTCAGTCTTTCTGGTTTCATCTTAAGTATGTTCCTAACTCTCTAACTAAAAACCAACCAAAGCACACCACATGAATTATGACATTCTTATATGAATTATAGTCTTACAAGAATTTTTTTTAAATAATTTTTTTTATGTAAACCAAAAGACCATTGTAGGAAGGCATGTAGTTGTTGAAAATGGTGTATTTGATATAGATTTTCCTAATTATGAATATAAAATACTATAAGTTTAATTTGGAGGCTATGAATCAATGAATTTAAAGTGGTGCAACTGTTTGGTTCAAATAAATTATGATCTAACATTCTGCAGCAAAGATGTCTGATGTTATTAATATCCAAAGATAGTTAATGGGACAAAAATTATATATGGATATAATATGAACATAACAAGCGATAGCAAATTAATTAAAAAGGTTTCCAAACAAATCATAACAGGTCTTGACCTTGTCATTAACATTTGCTATGAATCACTGTGACATTTCGAGCTGTCTGATATTTCCTTGTTTACCAATCAAGCAAATAATTGCAACTTATGATGAATGTTGAAGACACATGCGCCTGGCACTCAATTTCCACTCTGAAACGAGCCCCCTGAATTAAAGCAAAGCCCTGTTGTACTTTGATCTCTCAATAATTCATTGTCTCATCTATGAAGCACAAAATAATTGTACTTCAGAGGAGAGATCAGAGCGAGTGTGAGGCAACACTAGTCAGGAGGTTAATTCCAGCCCAAACCATCACGCCCAATGCTTTGCTCCTTGATGATGATGCATGTGTCTCTGATGGATAGTCAGTCTCTGGGTGACATTAGTATTCAAGATTAGAATGGGGTGCATGTGCGTTGGTGGACGTGTGTGCATGAGTGTGCATGATCGAAATACTCATGGGAAGGGGAAAAAATGGACAAGTTCAGCATCAGTTCAAGGGCATAGAATATAGAGACAGAGATGACCAAGACATATTATCAGTCAGTCACACCAAAAACACATTATGCAGGGAGGTGTGAATTTTAAGTGCCTTATCTATGCACGAATAGCTTGTAACACTCCAAAGAGAAAGGAAAACTTGAAATAAACAAATCCATCAATAATAGCTAAAATATGAGTCCTCTATCTCTAATAGTGAAAAAGTCATCCTGTCTGAATCAGAAGAGACATATGCACAGACCAAGCACTGGTTGCAAGCGGAAACAGTTCAAAACAAATATGTTGGTGGATTTTGATGTGAGAGGACAACAAGGAATGGACTTTTTCACTGGAGGAAGCTTAATTATGGGTTATAAACTTTGGCAAGAATTTCACAGTTTAAAGTGAAAATGCCTTAATGATTCTTGGGTGAGATATTCCTCAGTCATTACAGAGAGTTGCATAATGAGTGTAACTCCTTAATTCGGTTTTGAATTTGTAGTGAAATGACCTGTTAGGGCTGATTCACAGAGAACTTGTTTAAAAACGCGAGGCGTATGGCAGTGGAATAACGAATAATTGATGTTGGGCCATTGAATTATTGGAAGAAAATATATGGTTTCATAAATTTTCTAAATATTTGCCCATATACATGTGTGCATACATTTAAATGTGTTCATTACCATTTGTGAGGAGAGCAAATGATCTGCACATTTTCCATTTTTAAATTCAAGATAGACTATAATTTTCTCTCATTAGTAAAAAAGTGCTGATATGAATTGAGAAAAATAAAGCAGTCATAACACGTTTCCGGCAGACTGGCACACTTGCAAATGACTGGTTTGCAACAAAGTGCACCAATTAGTGCATTTCTGATACTACAGGAGAAACATAAATTCACTATTTGCCACTGATTAGCTTGTTGTAGATGTTATTGATGAATTAATATCCAACTTTATTCATAATACTTTCGGTTTTTAGCGTGGAGCTCTCCCAGGTGTTTTTTTTCTTTCATTTTTTTATCAGTTACAAAATGTCAGACTTGTGTTCCCGTTGTGTTTTCCTCCCCCAAGTTCTCCCTCGTGTTTCCTTATGCCCATATTTGGTTATCTTCCTGTTTCCTGTTTCCTGCTCCTATTATGTTTCATTAGTTCCAGGTGTTTCTCGTCATGTCTTGTGTATTTAAAGTGTTTCCGGTTCGTAATTCTTTGTCCGGTATTGTATGTCTACCCCTCGTCCTACATGTGAGTTCCTGCCTGTTCCATGTACTTCCTTATTGGGTGAAATAAAGACTATTGAATGTAAATCTTCTTTGTCTCCACGCTCCTTTGTCTCCTCGTCTCCGCCACAGTAGGTGAGCCATGACAGAATACCGGACCCAAACAATGTAAGCTGAGCACCCTCTCCCCGTTTTTGTTTCCTTGTTTTTTGAAAGTTTTTTGTTTTCTTGGGTTTTCCCCCCGTGGCATGGAAGTCGCCGCTCGCTTCTCCGCCCTAGCCTGCAGAGATCTCCCGGTCGTGGAGCAAGTGTGGGAATTCGGCGGGATCACCGCGAATACTGCGAGTCCGCTGGCCGATCCTCAGTCAAGCCCGCCAGCCGCCACGAAATCGCACTGCGGTTTTTATAGGGTTCCTCTATACCTCTGCTTCTCTCTAATTTGTCACATTTTTTTAAAGAAAACAATCTTGTTTTGTCACCATCAAATGTAATAAAGAACAGGAAACATGCTCAATATCTGTATGAATAGTGATAGGCCTATATATTTTGACATTAACAACCTTACACCTTATTGAAACTTTTTATGACCTTTAGTTTGGCAACTATGTGATATAATGTTGAATAATTTCAGCATTGTGTCTGTTTACACCATTTTTAGTTCTCAGTACTGTGCAGTGTGGGTGTGTAGGAGCCACTCAGCGTATCTATGTTTTCCGGACCAACTCGCTCCGGTGCATTGGAATTGCTTTCCTGAGTCACCTGTGTATCTGCATGGCCGTCTGAATCGTAAAAACCTGTTTATTTGAGGGCTACACTCAGCTAGATTGCATTTCTCCCTTTAGTATCCTAAGCTATATCACCAAGCATATAAACAAAAAACGTTTGTGGTTTGTATTTGCTGTTGTTTTGTACTGGGTAATAAATGAACTTCTGCTACACTGGGATCCTGGCCTGTTAACAAATCATACAAATTACACATGTGGGGCCAAAAGTAATTAAAATTATATATAATTGTAAAAGTAATTAAAAATTAATACATACAGTATGTATTAAAAATGAAATGAAAAATTGGAAGAATTGTATATATATGTGTGTGTGTATGTATTAAAAATAAAATGCAAAAGGTGAAAAATGAGAGAAATGCAATCTAGCTGAGTACAATGTATAATGTTGAATATTAATTAATAATTAACATTTATAACAAGATGGATAGACAGACAGACAGACAGATAGATAGATAGAGGTGTCCTTGTTACAGTGTAATTATATATTTAAATACTGAGTAATATTAATTAACTACATGTACTTACTATATGGTTAGGGTTAGTATTAGGGTTTGGCTTAGGGTTACTTGAATGTAATTATGCATAATTCATTGTTATTATAATTGTAAGTACATGTAACATGTGTAACAAGGATACCTTAAAATAAAGTGTTACCCAAGTTCACATAGCTGGTGTCTCACATTTACTTCTTTGATTAGTGACCTGGCACAGAATATTACATATTTTTTCTCATTCATTTTATTTGACCATGTCCCTTTGTTTATTTTTGTCAAAATTTTTTAACTTTCAGTTTATTTCCACTCTTAAATTAGATTTTGGAGCCCAGACTGGACTTTTGGACCCAGCTGTAGGTAATGATATCATCACTGCTGCATATGAATAAGCTTTGCTTGCATAACTGCATTATTCCTGATTCAAGGCTAGTTTTTTCCACTATATATATATATATATATATATCTGTATATCTATATCTATCTATCTATCTATCTATATATATATGACATTTTCCCAAAATATTCATTCTACATGCTGGTTCCAATAACATTTGTTCTTCTTCATGGATCTATATCCATTTGCTCTGGCTAAACGTGGCGACCCTACATGTGAGGGAGAGCAGCTATGCATCTGTCTGGCAGTGTATTCAGTTTCATAAGTAACAGGATGAGGAACATTTCTCTAATGATGGCACTTTGGCACAGATCCCGGGCTCATATGGATGAAGTGGCCTCACTCACTCACTCTCTCATGCTTTCTGAGCCTGTACACTCCTGGTCCTTTTGATTTGTGACTCAATTAGCTTGCTTCTGTTCACAGCCATGTTCAGAGATGAATGATGGCGCTAACATGCTAGCTGCTGCAATCTCCGTACGTTCCCACCCCCTTGCCGACAACATCTGAAAAATGGGTGTAACATGTGATTTGTAATTATGAGAAACCTCCTGAAATAAAACGGAGGGGTAGCAGATATATAGCAGAGACGTTGCGGTGAGGTGCTGAGCGCCGTGTTAGCATGTCCTTTGGCAAGGTCCTTTGTGAACGCATCCTTTCAACTTCACAAAAGTCTAATTAAGACTCCTCTGCAGACCAAATGAGCAAAGCCATTATGGAAAGTGATTATTTGCCTTCAGTATCACTTCTGGCAGGTGTTTTATTGCTCAAGCTCAGACAGGTACGCTAGGCTAATGACCGTGGCATTGACGTGACATTGATACTAATACATTAGTGCACCTCTGCCTACTGCTGCAACAGCAGCAGCCTTGTTTGGAATGAATACCATGTATATACAGATATTAATTAATTCATTAAATTTTGACCTAATTCTGACAGTTTTCATGCTACAAACAAGTTTTTGTGCACACATCTTGCGATATTAGCTGTGGAAGGAAAGGTTCAGCTAAAAATGAAAAACTACATTCAAACCTCAGGTGTTCTGATATACCTTGAGACCACTGACACATTTACATTGTTCCAGACGGAGTTTTGACAGGCTGCTGTCTTGCGCTTTGAGGCTTTGTAGTCTGGTAAACAAAACCTGTTAGCAGCAGTGTGTGTGTTTGTGTGCGGCTCCACTGCTTCACTGGTGTCTGTTCACCCATGTCTCAGGGCAGCAGCGGTGTAACCTTACTGATGACAGTCAGTGCAATGTGATGATGTGATTTCAAAGGACAGCGTGTGTCTCTCTCTCTCAGGCACACACACAAAATAGGGAGAAACCAGTCAACTTGAACGAATTTAAACTGCTGTACACAGAAATTTGTGATAGCTTTTTAATGTACATAATTTTTGTTATAGACATGCATAAATATACAATTAAATTAAATGATACAAGAATTCAAAGCTGCTGTCAGTAAAATTAGTTTTGATGGATTTTTGATGGAATAAGTTTTGAACTTATTAAGATTGTGAAAAGACCTTACAGTAAGGCCAATTCACACCAAGAATGATAACTACAAAGTGTTAATAATCATTAGCATTTTAGCACTTCCAGTTCCAACGTCCTGAAGTCAATGGGTTTTATTGAATGGGTTTTTGGTTAAATGCCTGAAATAAATGTATGAGATTAACACAAGCTCAAGATATTTTCATGTTTTATTCTCCCAGACAGCACACGTAGGTCTGCAAGATGTCTGTTAAAGATCTCTTAATCTGGAAAACATCTGCTGTGTACAAACATCTGATAGACGTCTTTAAGATGTCAGTTTTACATACATTCATAAACATCTTAAAGGGGTCATATGATGCGATTTCAATTTTTCCTTTCTCTTTGGAGTGTTACAAGCTCTTGGTGCATAAAGAAGATCTGTAAAGTTGCGAAGACTAAAGTCTCAAATCCTTAAAGGGGTCATATGATGCGATTTCAAGTTTTCCTTTCTCTTTGGAGTGTTACAAGCTGATTGTGCATAGATAAGATCCCTGAAGTTGCAAAGACTAAAGTCTCAAATCCAAAGAGATATTCTTTATAAAAAATAAGAGTCAACCACGCCTACCTAAAATGGCTCGTTCTAACACGGCCCCACATATCTACATTACTATACGACATTTTTAACTGTCTTGATATTTACTTTGAAAGCTGAAGCTCACGATTTTGGTAAGGGGTGTTACATTTTCGACGCGCGCTTGTGGTGTTCGGCCAATCACAATGTACTGGGTCAGCTGGCCAATCAGAGCAGACTGCGCTTGTCAAAGGAGGGGGCTTTGTTGAAAACGACGTGTTTGAGAGAGGCGGGGCATAGAGGACCTACAATAATGTACAGTATTTGAAAAATAATGTGTTTTTTGAACATTAAAGCATGTCAACATATTCTGTTACACCAAATACACAAAATAATGATCTTTAAAATAACTTCATATAACCCCTTTAAAGACATAAAATTCATCAGTATTAGTTTTTTTAAATGCTTTTTGTCTTGAAAGAGGCGGTTGCTAACAGGTGGTTAAAATATGCTAAGGTTGTCATAAACATCATCACACCAAACAGTTTCACAGCCTCATTGTGTTTAATTGTGCTCTTGAAACTATTCTAACTCTGGCTTTGAGAGAAAATGTTTCTAAAATAAAGACTGAAAGATAGTGGAAGCTTAGAGATGATGACCTTGAAGATGTGCAGCCTTAGTGTAGTTGTTAATAGAACTTATGCGTCAGGGAAACAAGTGCGCAGCCATTTTTAGAATTTTGTTTTTGAACTTCCGTTTTTGCAGTAGCTCTATAATATCACTGTTGAAGAGTAATTGGTGGACTGGATTTACTTATTGTAGAGTAGAACGAAAGTTATCATGTGCATTGTAATGTTCAAAGCGGATATCATTACAAATGTCAGTAGGTCGGGAAGGTTTTAAAATGAGTGGTTCACGCTGTTGAAATACAAACAGAAGGCAGAAGACGACGAGCGGGGCTTCAGGTCAATAGCCTCTGTTTAGCTTTTTGCTTCTGGTGATTGTATTTAGGCTTTAAAATTCATAAAAGTCACTATTTAAAACAGCAGATGACACTGTAACTGCAGTGCACTTATTCACCTTATTTTGCAATGAAGTAAGCCCTTCTATGTGAATGTGAGACTTAAGATTCATTAGCTTTTATAGGTAAATAACTGTAGTGCAGTAGACTGTAAAATTATTTGCGCTACAAACCAGTGTGTTTGATTATGATGATAAATTAAAACAAAAAGACAACAAATGCCAGTTCGCAATACAAAGCAGTCTAATAGACTGTTTTTTGTAAAGGTAAAAGAACTTGAAGCAGATGACACCAAAAGCCTTGCACATTCAATTTACAAAATGGCCAAGCCCACACTTACGTTAAAAATAAGGTGGATAATAAGAACAGAACATTATCGTCCACTGGTGTTGGTGCTAATATAGATACTTTTATAATTATACTGCTTGGTGAGAATGGCCCTTTATGAGCTTGGCATCTTTGATACTTACTTTCATCAAGTCAAGTCAAGTCAAGTCACCTTTATTTATATAGTGCTTTTAACAATACAGATTGTGTCAAAGCAACTGAACAGCATTAATTAGGAAAATCATTTAAGCGGGTAGAACACAAGTCATCAGGGCAGTTGTGCCAGTTGTGCCACATCATAGTGACAGTTCATCACTGTCACTATGGTTACAGAAACTATTCACAGATATCTTAAGGACAGAAATGGTGCTTGACTTCAATTATTCATTCATTCAGAAAGTATTTGAGTTGCTTTGGTAAGCTGTTGAATGAATGGGACAATTCGAGGGTCACATCTATGAGTCAATCCCAAACACTGACTGTGTGAATGTAGTCAGAAAGCCGAACAGAAGTGATACAGAGGAATCAACCTCTGCTACCTCTTCATCATTAAATCTCTTGAAATCTGAGTGAACATCAAGGATGGATTACGACTGAGGCCAATGGGGCTAATGCGCCGGGACCTCTGACCACAGACGCCTGACAACTGTTAACAAGGAACTGCAGAGCTGTACAACTGATACTGACAGAGAAATATTGCTTAAAGGGGTCATAGGATGCTACATGCACTTTTACAAGTTGCTTGAACTTAAATGTGTGTTGGCAGTGTCACAACCGCCCTATACCATTGAGAAATTTTAACCAAACTATGTTACAGACTTTTCATTAAGACCCTAAAGAATCATAGCAACTTGTGGAAAATGGGCATCATATGACCCCTTTAAATGTGTGGCAGTAAACTAATAAAATACAATAAATGATCAATTAGGAATTTAAGATGAATATAAATAGTACAGTTACATAACATAATGAATAATAATAATTAAAAAAAATGCTTAGTTGCTATATCTGAATTAACCTGACCTGTACTATTTGCTGCTATTAACTAAATTCCATTTCTGTGACACGAGCAGATGAGAAGTAGAAGAATTGGGATGGGTCAGCTGACACGTGCTGCTCGGACAATTGCCTTTTATTAAAAAATGCGAATGGAACAATCCCTTAAAACCACCATGAACAAAGAAGTGGAGTATGTGTATGTAAATTGTGTGCATCAAACGTTGCTTGTTGGCTTTGCCAGGCTCTGCCAATGTAAAATTACATTTTTATAAACCAATTTTAAAGTTGCATTTGCTAAGTAAAGCTACAATTATTAGAAGGGATCTGATATTGAGTTAAATTGCAAATGCGATGAAAATGAGATTACAAGAACCAACTGTGAAATATAAAGCCAATTAAAAGTTAAGCCAATTAAAGATTCTGATTGCCTGTCAATGTTTTAACTGTCCATCGGCTGGAAAATTATTGTTCCTCTGTGTTGGTATATCTATAGCTGTGGTGTGGACTTTGATATACTCGTAGAATTAGAACACTTGTTAAGTTAACATCCTTGGCCTTCAAGGTCTTAAACTTACTCCCCTTTAAAACAAGCATGTTTTGTATGTTAATTTTTTTCAAGCACTGCATATTTTTGGGCCATTGGACAATTGTGAACATGAGTGATGTTGAACAGACTTAGAAAAGGAAGGGCATGAACATATTAAACTGTGTCCACTAAATTATCCCAAAATCTCTCCAAAAAATGGTTGGTGTGCAGCCTATAATGAGAGAAGGAGAGAATGGAGGGAAGATAAACGGCCGACAATAGATAATTGCAGTGCCGCCTTGGTCTCGTTCATGCAGCAACTTGTGCATTCATTTGGCATTATGAGATTGAAAAAAAGAAGACTATTAACATAATGGATCAGAGTCGCAGAGGAGGGAAGGAATACAGATAGAAGGAAGTGAAGTGGAGTAAAGAGGGAGTGGAAAGAAGGACAGAAGTAAAATAAAATGAAAACTATATATTTTCTGACATTCATCTTCCCAATATCATTTGTTCCCAGAATCAAGTATGTGAGTCTTTTTATCACATTGTGCCTACAAACCAGCTGCTTTCATCTTGTTACGAGGTTCTTATTATTTGTGTTCAATAGCATGCTTCAGCTTTATAAAGTGAGTTTTAATACTGAAGTTTGGCTGTCTAGTGGAGCATGAATTATTGTAAATGATGACATTCTGCAAGATAAATAACATTTACACTTTGAACGAATCTCTTAAAGCTTTCCAGGTAAAAAGATTCATACTGAATCCATCAAATTTGTCGATGCACTAATGCATAAATTCATGCAGATTGGGATTTCAGTAAATTTTCTGGTCCATTCCACTCATATTACCGAGACAAAATAATACCCAAAACCATTTTTTTCAAAGTTATAGGCTTTATTTAACTGCCAAAATGTCAAGCATGTTTCTACATAAATAACAACCACGAGAATCAACGTACATGGCTACATGGAGCTGATGAAATCTCTGGATGTGACAATGTCTCTGGATCACAATGTACTTGGTCATTTGTGGAACAAAGACAGTGCAGCTCTTTTGTCTTAAAAATAAACAAGGGGAAACGAATCAACCTGAACCGTTTAATGATGACATTCTGCAAGATAAATAACATTTACACTTTGAACGAATCTCTTAAAGCTTTCCAGGTAAAAAGATTCATACTGAATCCATCAAATTTGTCGATGCACTAATGCATAAATTCATGCAGATTGGGATTTCAGTAAATTTTCTGGTCCATTTCACTCACTTACCGAGACAAAATAATACCCAAAACCATTTTTTTCAAAGTTATAGGCTTTATTTAACTGCCAAAATGTCAAGCATGTTTCTACATAAATAACAACCACGAGAATCAACGTACATGGCTACATGGAGCTGATGAAATCTCTGGATGTGACAATGTCTCTGGATCACAATGTACTTGGTCATTTGTGGAACAAAGACAGTGCAGCTCTTTTGTCTTAAAAATAAACAAGGGGAAACGAATCAACCTGAACCGTTTGAAGATGACTTACGGTTAGCTATTGTGTTGTACGCGAGCGTAGAACAACCTGCTATTTACAGAATGCAAGTAAAAGTCACTAAAAAACAAAACAGTCTGGGAGTAAGGAAAATACAGTCGATAAAAAGCCATATTGTATGCATTTTAACAAAATATACAAAATCTAAAACTAAAACAAGAAAACATAAATGTAAGTAATTTGGGGGAAAAGCTCAATTCATGCAGCCCATTGGCTGGCGTGTCAGTGAAAATGCATAGACTCTGTCCATCGAGGAAATAATTCAACATCGTGAGCACACACTTGTGCTTCCTACAGACACAGAAAGATTCCTTTGTTCGTGCTCTTGTAGCATTGTGACTCTGAAACTCTTAAATAAATGTTCCCCAGCTATATAACCCTCGCAATGCATAAATTATGTCTAACATCACACAACGCAACGCACCAGTTACTGAAAGCAGACTCTTATGGCAGTGGCTGTGACTGCTGAGTCAACTAAAACTTGATTCTTTATGTGCCCTTGAAACTCTGTAACCTCTCTTACTAAGATTATACATTCTATTGTATAACAGACTCGATCTCAGATGTTCACTGATCTAACCAGTGCTGGTTTTCATGTAGGATTTAATTGGGGGTTCAACACAAAGACACACAATTCTCTGTTTCATCATTCTTACACCCGAACATTTCATGACGATTTACAGTTGTCAAACACATCATTACCTATATCTCAATATCTCAATATAGGTGACAGTTTCTCAGGACGATACTGTTTTAATAAGCTAGAAATGCCTCGGGGTCTGTGGGAGTTATAAACAGGTAAATTTTAAGTGTAGCTCTCGTTTTTACTTTGCGTGTGGAAAAGCCGGGGAGGGTTTAATCCACAGGCTCGGGGGGAATAATTATGTTTACTTTCTTTTTTTTTTGTGAGTATTCCTTCAAGGCACTGGAAAAAATGGTCCGAATGTGTTTTGTATGTGTGTTTTAAGTGTTAAAAGGAGATGAGAAAATATTATTCCTAAAACATGGGTCCAGATCAGTTGAATCGATTCAATCAATCAGTTAAACAATTCTTACCTTCAAACAAAGTAATTCTTACTGACTTTCTTAATAAAAGATACCAATTCTAGTTTGACGTCACCTAAATATTTTTGGAGAAACTACTTATTAGCTATTTGACTCAAAAACCTGGCTAGCTTATCAAAAACAAGCATTTCTCAAGTTCTCTTTTCCAATGCAAGTTTTTGAACAGTTGAACAATTTTTTGAATAGTTTTGAACAATTTTGTTCCAAACTTTGAGACTTATTTTATTCTCAATAAATTAAATGGAGACCAAATTCAGTGCAACCTGTTTGTTTGTTTTCCTCTCAAGCCCCTATAAAACGGCTTACGGCTCTCCCACCCACACCACAGTATTTCCCAAGGGAACGTCGGTGATCTCACAGTTGAGTTTATCCAGCCGCCCATCCAGAATAAACAGGGAGCTTTGAGACGGGGTCATGAGATACTGTCCGAACAGCCCACTGCCAGTCATGACCCTGTTCTGGTGATTCCAAGGCCACTGAGCAGCCGGCGTAGGCTGCTTTAGGCTCTTGATCATTTTGACATTACCGGTGCTGAGCTCCACAAAAAGAGCATCCGTCTGGCAGCCCGAGCTGCCGAACACGTTATACTGGTTAGCCTCAGTGAAAGAGGGCATGAAGGCCAGATCGGACAGGTGCAGGTTGGTGTGAATGTCAAAGGGTTGGCCGATCTCACCCCGCACGGACACATGCTGCAAGCGCATTAGCCCGTCACGGTCATCCACGCTCACTAAATAGTGGCCATCAGGAGAGACATAAGGTGTGCCGCTCACATCCCTATTTGGACCGATGACATTGTCTGTTACAGTATCGATGATTAATTGTGGCCGTACCGCACCTGTTGAGTCTGGCCGACAGTTGACGAAGTAGTATCCGCCCAGGTGCGTGTAGGAGAGGGATTGTGGGATGCAATCGTACTGCTGCAGACTAATGTTTTTCACATAGGAGGTGGTTTCCAAATCGACCTTATGAAGAGCTGGTTCATTCTTGTGGAGGATGATACCAAACCTATTAAAGAAAAAATATGCGTTAGATGATATCAGAAAATATTGTTTTTGTCATGCAAAACATTCATTCGAGACAACTATTTTATGTTTCTTTGTCAGAACAAGCTCACTAGTTTTGTGGCATTCAGAATTAAATTATGCTTTTTAAATAATGCCTTTTATAATCCAATTCAATCCTTTTGAACTGAGGTAGTAAAAGGGATGTCGAATTGCAATTTGAATTTAAAAGTAAGCATTCATATAATTGCTGTGTATGCGTAGATATATATAATAAATTATATATTTTTTCATTTTCATAAAAACAAACTAAAGATGAAATCATTTATGTTTCGTTTAAAATTTTGTCACATAACTGTTGAATTTCCTTGCAAATTGCAAATCAGTAAATTCCTTTTTCAGTCATTCCAATTCAACACTCTCTAGGCCAATTCAACTCATGAACTGAAGAAAGCCAGTACATAAATTCCCACTTTTGCCCAACCCTGAAGCTCTGTAATTATTAAGGATCTGTATCAATGAAATAAAAGCTCCAATCCCAAGTTAAAGTGTCCCTGGAACTGGATCAAACTCTACTACGCACTTGAGTAATGTTGCCCTGAGGGCACTGCGCTTGCAATTAATGAAGTGCAAGTTGCTTTGTATAAGAAGTAGCTGCCACACTGAAAGTAACAAACGGAGCATTTGAGTGAATGAACCCAGAGTGCAGGTTCAAGTCTAATGAGGAAGATCCAAAAGCTTAAAGGGAGAGAAAGAATTCAATGTCACATCTCTGTTCATCAGTCGATGCTAAATATCCTCTGCCAGATGTCTGGTTTCATAACTGATTTCAATTAAAAAATTAATCACCCACTTTGTCTTATCCATTGAGAAATCCAAAGAGCCCAATTATAGGCTATAAAAAATTCTCAGAAGAACCAAGAACAAATGAAGTTGGTGAGGGAAATAAAGGATCTGACAAAGCTCGATTAAAGCTGCATGCTCTCCTATCAATTCTAGCACAGACTTCAAACCCTGACATCCATCTTCTCTTATGCACTCGAGAATGCAGCCTCTGTCTATGCCTGGCCAAAAGGCCACATCTGCCACGGACCGATGGGACAGATTATCACCGCCCGTGATGAGATCCAACCCAGAGTGCAGGTTCAAGTCTAATGAGGAAGATCCAAAAGCTTAAAGGGAGAGAAAGAATTCAATGTCACATCTCTGTTCATCAGTCGATGCTAAATATCCTCTGCCAGATGTCTGGTTTCATAACTGATTTCAATTAAAAAATTAATCACCCACTTTGTCTTATCCATTGAGAAATCCAAAGAGCCCAATTATAGGCTATAAAAAATTCTCAGAAGAACCAAGAACAAATGAAGTTGGTGAGGGAAATAAAGGATCTGACAAAGCTCGATTAAAGCTGCATGCTCTCCTATCAATTCTAGCACAGACTTCAAACCCTGACATCCATCTTCTCTTATGCACTCAAGAATGCCTAGCCAAAAGGCCACATCTGCCACGGACCGATGGGACAGATTATCACCGCCCGTGATGAGATCCATCAATTGGCAGCCGATCTCCGTCTATTAGCTACAGGCCAGGTTGTTTTGGGTGTGATGATATGCTCGGGGTTTAATTACTAAATTATGAGGTCCCGGACGAAGACCTGGCGACGGATTCGGCAACTGGGGGGCGTGATCATGGAATATGAATGCAAAAGTGTGTGTTCAATACTCAGTCAGACACTTCAATTGAAAATAGGATTATTTTGCTAGCAAGAAAAATTCTCTCCTGCTGTGTTAATAAAATAGCTTCTCTGTTTGTATTAAGGGTCAAACTGACCTCAAATAAAAATAATAATATTAAAATAATATGAGCATCCATAAAGTACAACAATAAAGGTTCTTTCTCTTTTTTTACTTTACTTTTTTTTTACTCTGTTCTTCAAAGTGTTAAATTTGGACAAATTGAAACCATTGAAGGGGGCAATTTTTGTATACACTTTCCAAATCACATCTGTGTAAAAACAGTGCATATTTATCACCTTAAATGTGTAAGAGTCACAATATTTCGAGAAGAAATAAATAGTTTAACCAATGTTTCAAGCAGTTTAAATTTGGATCAGACCCGCTTTGAGCGATTTTGAGATCTTGTGGGATCTTCTTCTGCATCAAAACACATCTACTGTATGTGCTGAAACTTTGCATAAACATTTACGATGCTAAATAAGGAAAAGGCACAAAATGTCAAGAAATAAATAGTTGTTTACATGTGGTTTTACGAGTGATTTTCCACCCTTGCGCAAAGCTTCTTCTTCTAAAACAAAACACCAAAATGAAAAATGTATTCACCCAACAGAAACAAGAAAGGACAGAAAGGAAGGAACAGTGTGAATTTATTCTACACAATTATTTTGGGTATAAAATTTTGAGCACAACATTTGCACTGTGTTGAAGTTGTGGCCTTTGTTTGTCTGTGTATTAAATTCATTAATATACATGTATCTACATATTCTCATGAAATTTGAAGTTGCACTTGGCACCCAAAACCTTACATACCTTGGCACTTTGTGCGTGTAAAGTTTTGGTGGTACTGTAAATCCAATGCAACAAAAACATGAATAAAACAATGAAGATGGTTGCTGCTATAGTACTCACGAACATATATCAATGATACAAACATAACACATTTCAGACACAATGATACAGTGTAATCGAACCTGGCTGTGAAAACAAACAAAATACGTCCTGGATGAACAAAACAAAGCAAAGCAAAGCAAAGCAAAACAAAACAAAACAAAACGAAACAAAACAAAGCAAAGCAAAGCAAAGCAAAGCAAAGCAAAGTGTGCTATGGAGGTCCGTATAATGCTTTTAGAATCAGCTTTCAGCTTTGTTAAACAGATGTATGTTTGATGCAACCCATGAGGAAACGCATCACTCAATAAGGATTTAAAATAAGTTTTCTTTTGCTAGATATAAAACATTTCTACAGTGGCATGTGATGATATATCCCTTGGTACACCAGAATAAGATATTGTACTTTAAGAGTCACATACATCTTCTAGAATTGGCACACACAGCTCTGTCGTTTGGATATCTACTGCTGATTTCATTACTCTATAAAGTCACTAGCATCAACTCTACCCATGTAGTCAATATACAACAGCACAGCTCTGTAATTTGATAATAAAAACAACACAAACAGGCATTTTTCATTGTGTATATTTTGTTTATGCATTGTAGGGCAATTAATAGAGGCACTTTCCAGTTGTAAATCAATGCTGTTTCCCAACTGAACCTTAGGCATCCCAAACAACCTTTCTTATGAACAAACAAAACACATTTACTCATTCATCATAACACCTGCATTTATACAAACTCCTTCAGTATTTATCTGACCAACCCTTTAGACCTGAGAAAATATGTTATTTGCATTAGCAAAGGGCTTATTGTACAATTAAAATAAAATAAAATAAATAAATAATGTATTTTTTTTTTTTTACTGTTGACATGTAAATATATTTGCCCACAGGCTGATTGTGGATAAAAGCATGACAGAAAGTCAATGAATGCCATAAATGGGACTCCTGTAGGCTGTTATTTTCCCAGTGTGAAGGTGTGTAAATGCAGAAATAATTTGACAACCTGAAATGTCACAAATATTTCAATTTAGAATTCCAAAGCTTTGCTCAAAAATCAGCAAAGAAGAAAATAAATAAATAATGTATTTTTTTTTTTTTTACTGTTGACATGTAAACATATTTGCCCACAGGCTGATTGTGGATAAAAGCATGACAGAAAGTCAATGAATGCCATAAATGGGACTCCTGTAGGCTGTTATTTTCCCAGTGTGAAGGTGTGTAAATGCAGAAATAATTTGACAACCTGACTAAAATGTCACATGCAGTCGCTCCCCTGTACAAATCCCTCCTCAACAGTTCACTGCCACAGGTGAAGTCAAAACACATGAGGCATTTCAAATGAGAAATGAATGAAGTAATTATTGGATCATGGATCACCAAACATTCCTCCTTACAACAGCGTTTTGTACAAATGACACTGGCGCTGTTTACCAATTGCACATCTTATTATGTCAGCTTATTTAGGCAAGGCAAGGCAAGGCAAGGCAAGTTTATTTGTATAGCTGCTGAGTGTTCTGCCTGTTTTGGAAGTCCAGCAAGTAACTTTGTTTCAAGAACCGCAATCCTTTGTAGAAGTTTGCAGTAGTTCATGCAGCAAGTAGATTCAACAGGAGGCATTTTCTTTCTCTTCTGTTTGAATGTGGGCAGCTGTGTTTTCCCTTCTCCGGAATGTAAGCTGCTGGCAGTGGGAGGCAAAAGTTTTCTTTTTCGTGGTATTATTCCAGTCCCAGAGAGTTTTTTGTTTTAGTGTTTGTGCCAAAAATATGTTGTTTGAGCACTGTGCTGATCTGCTGAAGTAAAAATCTTAGAAAAATCAAAGAAAAGTACAGAAATAGGGAGCAAAGCGCAGAGCAGTAAGCAAGAACGTCCGAACGGTAGCGAAGCCGCGTGTATTTACAAAAATCAATATACTCCTGAGGATTACGCAAGTAAATTCATATAAATTTACAAGGCACACTGAGTTCTCTGGTTGGTCTATTTATTATTCATGGGTATTCATGCGTAAAGTGTAGTCCTAGCACACGTTTATGGTTAGATAAACACTGATATGTGCAGTATCAATGTAAAACGAGCTTCTAAAAAATAAAACCTTTTGTATTCGCAACTTTAGAGATGTACAATTATTCACGAATCATTTGAGAGTCATAGAATAGATTAGCTATTTTATAATCAGTTATCATCATAAAAAATATATATATAAATGTTACAAATGTAATTGTCACACCCCTGTGGACTGTGGATTGTGGTTTCTCCCTCTGTGTCCTTATTTGGTTGTTCCTGTTCTCATTTGCAGTTAATCACCTTATTGTGCTCACCTGTATGCCCCTCGTTATCTGCCCTTTATTAGTTCCTGTCTCCTGTAGTCTAGTTGGTCGGTTATTGTAAATGTCAATGTCAATGTACGTGTTCCTGTCGATGTTGATGTCTACCCTCTCACCTGTCTGCCCCTCGTTATCTGCCCTATATTAGTTCCTGCCTATTGTAGTCTAGTTTGCCGGTTATTGCCAATGTCAATGTCCATGTTCCTGCCTATGTTGATGTCTACCCTGTCTGGATTTCCTGTTTCTTTATTAAATATCCTTTGATTCGTCATCTTCGTCGTCCTGCCTGTTCTCTAGAACACCCGTACCGTGACAGTAATATCTAAAATATTTATACAATGCACTCACACACACACACACAAACACACAAAC
>NW_015624541.1:395864-400215 GCF_001515625.1 Sinocyclocheilus rhinocerous | reverse complement strand
AAACGCGCACACACACACACACACACACACACATACTTACACACACACACACACACACACACACTCTATAGTATATATTCTACATATAAAATACAGTATTGTTCCAAAGTTGATATTTTTATTCAACATGCAAAGATGCATTAAACTGGTCAAAAGTGATGGTAAGAACATTTATAAAGTTACAAAAGATTTCTGTTTTACATAAATGCTGTTCTTTTGAACTTTATATTCAAATAATTGTTTTCAAGATTGATAACTATAAGAAAAATTTCTTGAGCACCAAATCAGCATATTAGAATGATTTCTGAAGGATTATGTGACACTGAAGGCTGGAGTAATGGCTGCCATCACAGGAATAAATTATATTTTAAAATATATTCAAATAGAAAATGGCTATTTTAAATTGTAATAATATTTCACAATATGACTTTTTTACTGTATTTTTGATCAAATCACTGCAGCCTTGATGTGCTAATATATTTACATAATTTGACAGTTTCATTATGTTTGGTGTTTTTTCTAAAGACTTGATACAATGTGACAATACAGTTTAGTACATGATTTAAACACATTATGTTGTTAATATCTAATGCCTGTTAAGCTTTGATTTAAATGAAAGAGTAGTAACTTTTATTAGTCTAATCTGAGTTTAATTTTTTAAAAATTCCATTAAAAAGATCTTACTCGGACAAAATATCACTATCATTTACTGTAACTGATAAATGCAAGCATGGGATTGACCATTTAGCTTGAGATGGTGGCAAATCCAGTTCCAACCATTCTTCAGAAGATTTGTAAACATCCGTAGCTCTCAAATGTGGTGCATAAAAGAGATTTAGCTGTTTCAGATGCTGTCAGTAATTGTATGTCAAGTCAAGTCAAGTCACCTTTATTTATATAGCGCTTTTAACAATACAGATTGTGTCAAAGCAACTGAACAGCATTAATTAGGAAAATAGTGTGTCAATAATGCAAAATGACAATAGTAAACACTAATTTTTCAGTTAAAGGCAGTTCATCATTGAATTCAGTGATGTCATCATCCAGCTCAGTTCAGTTTAAATAGTATCTTTGCAATCATTTGCAATCAAGTCAACGATATCGCTGGAAATGAAGTGTCCCCAACTAAGCAAGCCAGAGGCGACAGCGGCAAGGAACCAAAACTCCATCGGTGACAGAATGGAGAAAAAACCTTGGGAGAAACCAGGCTCAGTCGGGGGGCCAGTTCTCCTCTGGCCAGACAAAACCAGCAGTTCAATTTCAGGCTGCAGCAAAGTCACATTGTGCAGAGGAATCATCTGTGTGTGTACACTTTACATACAAATACCTTTGAGATCAGCATGTCTGGTCTTGATCTGTGAGTCTGTTTTCTTACAAAATCCCTCTCTCAATCTTTATCTCATTCCCTTTGGATCAATGACATAATTCCTCAAATATCTTATATAACAGCATTTACAAAGAAACACAACTTCTCCATCCAAAAGCTAATGTCATGTGCTAAATCCAAACTCTTGCCAGGTGAAGACCAGAGGGCTGTAATACTTTACACTGGCGTTAACCTCTATTTCAGTAGAGAGAGATGATGTTGCACTCTGTTGACTCGGAGCACTGAAACACATTACTCCATCAGAGAGCGGACAGCACAACTAAATGTCACCAGCATACTGGGGCAGAGCGCAAAAAAAAGTGTACATACCCTCAACTGAGCGTCCTGCAGTTTATTCAAGAAAAACGAGACTGACACGCACTGAACTCCAGTGACAGGAACTGAATTGTAGTTCGGCATATAACAACTAACGCAGTATTACTGCTAGTAAATATTATTAGTGACTCATCTAAGAGGAGAGTATGTATTTTGTGAGTGTGTATGGCATGCGTATAAGCCGTATTATCTCAGGCCCTGAAAGAATTGAAAATGAAACGGGTCTTTTTGCACTACGCCGTATCCTCCGGATGAACTCTCCACTGTGGGACTGAGATCATGTCTTTTAACAAAAGCTGGTCACTAGCTGAGGCTCCGCAACTGAACTGCAACAATATGTTCATTCTCCAACACCTTTATAAACACTATACTAAGAGACACAGACTATTTAACTACAAAAAGATGTTTCCACATAGAAGTCAAGTCAACTTTATTTATATAGCGTTTTTAACAATACAGATTGTGTCAAAGCAACTGAAGAGCATTAATTAGGAAAATAGTGTGTCAATAATGCATAATGACAATAGTAAACACTCATTTTTCAGTTAAAGGCAGTTCATCGTTGAATTCAGTGATGTCATCATCCAGCTCAGTTCAGTTTAAATAGTATCTTTGGAATCATTTGCAATCAAGTCAACGATATTGCTGGAAATGAAGTGTCCCCAACTAAGCAAGCCAGAGGCGACAGCGGCAAGGAACCAAAACTCCATCGGTGACAGAATGGAGAAAAAACCTTGGGAGAAACCAGGCTCAGTCGGGGGGCCAGTTCTCCTCTGGCCAGACAAAACCAGCAGTTCAATTTCAGGCTGCAGCAAAGTCACATTGTGCAGAGGAATCATCTGTGTGTGTACACTTTACATACAAATACCTTTGAGATCAGCATGTCTGGTCTTGATCTGTGAGTCTGTTTTCTTACAAAATCCCTCTCTCAATCTTTATCTCATTCCCTTTGGATCAATGACATAATTCCTCAAATATCTTATATAACAGCATTTACAAAGAAACACAACTTCTCCATCCAAAAGCTAATGTCATGTGCTAAATCCAAACTCTTGCCAGGTGAAGACCAGAGGGCTGTAATACTTTACACTGGCGTTAACCTCTATTTCAGTAGAGAGAGATGATGTTGCACTCTGTTGACTCGGAGCACTGAAACACATTACTCCATCAGAGAGCGGACAGCACAACTAAATGTCACCAGCATACTGGGGCAGAGCGCAAAAAAAAGTGTACATACCCTCAACTGAGCGTCCTGCAGTTTATTCAAGAAAAACGAGACTGACACGCACTGAACTCCAGTGACAGGAACTGAATTGTAGTTCGGCATATAACAACTAGCGCAGTATTACTGCTAGTAAATATTAGGGTGAAAGCAAACAGCTGGGTTCAGTGACTCATCTAAGAGGAGAGTATGTATTTTGTGAGTGTGTATGGCATGCGTATAAGCCGTATTATCTCAGGCCCTGAAAGAATTGAAAATGAAACGGGTCTTTTTGCACTACGCCGTATCCTCCGGATGAACTCTCCACTGTGGGACTGAGATCATGTCTTTTAACAAAAGCTGGTCACTAGCTGAGGCTCCGCAACTGAACTGCAACAATATGTTCATTCTCCAACACCTTTATAAACACTATACTAAGAGACACAGACTATTTAACTACAAAAAGATGTTTCCACATAGATAAGTTAACTGAATAGATGCTATTAACATTTACTGATCATGCGATTCACACTGCAGATAAAATCTCAGTTATGATAATTTGACCGGATAGCCTTATTAAAATATATTATTTGATTTGATTAGATTGCAAAGAAACTGTCAATCATCTTGCCTCACATGGTAAGTCTATGGCTCTGATACAAAACCTGGAGAGCAGCCCATGTAGACAGTATTTTAAGGCATCATAGGTGTGCTGGAGACATAAAGGCTATTGAAATCAGTGAATCAAAGTTCCTGTAACACTTAAATAGAGTGCAAAAGTTTCAGAAGTTTCAGAAGTAAAAATTCCATTCACACATATATATATAAAAACATCTGGAACCAAGGCCACTTAAAAACTGGGCTGGCACTATTGCACTTTATATAGTATTCTAACTTATGAGATTCCATTTCAGTTAGGATGCTGCGGCACAGAGCATAAGATTTCTTTACAACCATCAAGTTCGTAATTTTTATGTGAACATTTTAGATTGTTAGGCACTCTTGCCATCAGCAGTGTGACTTGCTCTCTCAATGAAGAAAACAAGTAAATCTCTCTAGCGTTTGGAATTGAGTCATTATTTTTTTTATACTAGCACGACATGATAGCATAAGTAAACATCCATCTGCCAACAGGGGACAATAAGAGGATCAGGGCATGCTCAGTAATCTTCAACTCAGATTTTAATCAATTCAAATGAGATTTCCATATTCACACAACATCTCCTGGTCTGTTTATTCAGGGTTTAAACTCACATTTCCCCCTCGACTACCTCTAAATCTACTTCCTCATGTGAGTGACTATGAATGCACAAAATGGTTTATTAAGATTTAAATGTCACTCCCCGAATGCAATTTACACACTATCCAGAACTAAAGCTGTTTTCTCTGGAGTTCTAATCACAGTTAGTACGTGTTCATACATTGCTCATATATATATACTGTATATA